>NC_142929.1:112291631-112294131 GCF_046866305.1 Octopus bimaculoides
TTCATGTGTGTTTGTGTGTGTGTGCATTTATATATTTTTTCTTTTACTTATTTCAGTCATTAGACTACGGCCATGCTGGGACATCACCTTGAAGAATTTTTACTCGAATGTGTTGACCTCAGTACTTATGTGTTTAAAGCCTGGTACTTATTATATCGTTCTCTTTTGCCGAACCGGTAAATTGAGGGGACGTAAACACACCCACACGAGTTGTCAAGTGGTGGTGGGGAAACAAACACAGTCACAAAGACACACACATATACACGCACACACACGCACACACATACACACACACATATCATATACTATTAATCTTATATAATCATTTTAAAAACTACCTAATTCTGTTCACGCACACTTCATATATATTGTCGTTTTAAACAATATGGTTGCGCTTGAGAAATAACGAGAGGTTGGCTATCTGGAAGACGTTTCATATATGAGTGAAAAATTTGCTACATCCATCAATAACCACATATCTAAAACAAGGAAGAAAAAGTAAAATATTGACCAGGTTTCTTTGTTGCATTACTTTCCGAGACTAAAGGAAAATGAAGTAAGTATATAGCAGTGTATATATTTATTTCCTTCTTTGCAGAAATTGTTGTTTTACGTAGTGAAAAATCAATCAAAGATACAGAAATATATTCTTCGTCGTCCTAGCTCGCCTCTTTCGGTATATTACTTGAGTCTCAGTCGAACCACGACATTCTACTACTTAGTAAATGAAGATCTAATGTTCAAGTTGCAACACGTTAAGTCTTGTTTTATTCATTTTAGCTAACTTGATATTATTATACTGGATACACTGATATATAATACTGCTTATCCTGATTAACAATCTCGAATTTACTCAATTCATATCTAATCTCTTCCTTCTTAACATATCAAAAAACGCCGAGAAAGAGAGGGAAATATTTTGTAGATTTGCTGTGAAGCCAGCTCATGATATCGATTTATCAAGCTTTCATATATCAGAGCCTCTGGATGTGACAAGGTTATTGTAAACCCATCTCTGGGTGACTACATTCACCCCATCTATTTTGTACAAATGAATATTTAATGAACTTTTAATTATACAATCGACTTTATTTCAAATTAAATTTGCATAAAGTCAATGATAAAGTAACTTCATCTTCTATAAATAAGGGAGCATCATCATCGATACACACCAACTATCCCTTTCATTGCTTGAGCAGCACAATAAGTCAGAGTGAACGTCATTGTTCTGATACAAATAATAGATAATCCTTCACATTGTTTTCGTATTTCTCTTTCCTAACGTAGATTGGCGTCACTGAAAGGAGCGACTGCATTACAAGGTGCCGAAATTATCGTGATCTCTTTTCGATAGATGATGAAGTGAACAAGTAGTACGTAAAATATGGAATATATGTGCGTGCGTTGTGTGCGCTTGCGCTAATACCTATCTATCTATCTATCTATCTATCTATCTATCTATCTATCTATCTATCTATCTATCTATCTATCTATCTATCTGTCTGTCTGTCTGTCTGTCTGTTTATCTTTCTGTCTGTCTGCCTGTCGGTCTTTCTCTCTCCCCTTCTCTTTCTCTCTCCCTATCTATCTATCTATCTATCTATCTATCTATCTATCTATCTATCTATCTATCTATCTATCTATCTATCTATCTATCTATCTATATATATATATATATATATATATATATATATATACATACATACAATCTTGTGGTAGTATGATTATAGAAAGGCATTTGTCTCTGTTTCCTACTCATGGCTGGCTGCTGAAATTTGTGCACCAGGCAAAAGTACCTGCTACCTTATTCACTGCCATTGAGAAACTTACAACGAGCAACCTTTTTCAGACTACAGCTGAGAGCAGAATGAGGTCTCTGTTATAGATATTTCAAAGAGAATATTCTAAGAAGATAGTCTTTCTGTAATTCTGTTTATTGTTGCATTAAATGCATGCAATATGTTACTAACATTTAATGGCTACATGCTAGGGTCTGCAACAGCTTGAGATACCAATGCAACCCACAATTTCTTTGAGGATGATCTGAAAATCTATGATAAAATGTTTACAATGCCAAGAATTAACAGGAGTGAATATTTTCAGCTGATGTAGGCATGGAATTTGGCCAGAGGTAGTTTTCATATCTGATTATTGAACGTGGAAAACCAGAGTTGTTATGAGCTGTTCACTCTTGCAGTTATATTATCTTATAGATAATTTCATTTTCATGTAATGCGCATGCATCTGAACTGTCGCAGTTGGTTTCCAGGAAAATTGATTGATAATAGCTTGGTTGGTGAATTTTTCGTTTTTTGTGCCTCTTTGGTTAAAAATTGTTGTCCTTGTTGGATGGATCTTTGGTAGTACCTTTGATCGGTTGAAAAATATCTTGCTGTTTCGTGATTTGTAGTACGAAATATTTTGCGAGAATTGTCACTAAACTTAAGTTCAAGTATAGGTTAAACCAGATTATGTCTCGTTTTCTGATTGTTTTTTTTTC
>NC_142929.1:112314131-112316631 GCF_046866305.1 Octopus bimaculoides
CTGAAGGCACTAGGTCTCTACTCCCTGGAGCGCAGGCGGGAGAGATATGTAATAATATACATATGGAAAATACTGGAAGGACTGGTGCCAAACTTTGGTATCAAGTACTACAGGAATGCCCGCACGGGTCGCCACTGCATGGTGCCAAAGTTACCGTCCACTGCATCTCACATAAGAACGAGATACTGCAGCAGCCTCGGTTTCAGAGGACCTCAGCTCTTCAATGCCCTGCCAAAACATTTGAGAGACAGGCTACCAACGACAAGCGCTAAACTCTTCACTAACACCTTGGTCAAAATCTTAAACTCTGTATCTAGCAGAGTTATGGGCCGAAAATTCTGTAGTACGTCCCCATTGTCGGCGTCTTTCCTCAGCAGTGTCACCACACCTCTGCTAACAGTACTAGGAATTCTCCCGTTCTGTTGCCAGTTGCAGTAGACGTCTGCCAAGAAGTCACCAAACAAATCTGGCGTGAATACATAGAATTCATAGAGCAGACTATCCATACCGGGCGATGTGCGATTTGTGCAATTGCTCATCGCCTCCTAAATTTCAGCAGCTGTTATCAGCCTTTCACATAACCTCGCGTCAGTTGCCAAGGGCCGCGACAAGCCGTTCAGGTGCGAACTGAAGTCCAGTACCGTCGTCGACCCATCGCCCCCTTCAAACAGCTGCGCGAAATGCAGCTGAAAAAGCCGCACACATCTTGTTGGAGCCGCGTAGCACTTGCCCATCCCGATCCGTCAAAGAGCTGATCGTGGTTTGTTTCCATGTCGCGTCTCTACCGTTCGGGCCCATCGGACAGCTTTTGTTCCTTCCTGTTTGAGCACACGGGCCTTAGCCCTGTCAACGCAACCTTCATGTTTCGCTTCGAAGAAATGGTTAAGGGTCATTCTCACTGCTAACTCATCAGTTGCAATGCCTTTTTTAATCGCCTCTGCCAATTTGATGACTCGTTCACCCTCTAATCTATTCCTTTCTATTATTAACTCTTTGCTAAACGCTATCGATTCTGCTCTAATCGCCCCCTTCAGGGTGGCACCCCACCGCTTGTTGACGATTACCCCCGTAAATTGCCTCTTAACTAGTTAACTAATCTGGTCTCTGTAATACTTGCGTGCCGGAAAGGACGCATTTACATCCCAGTAACTGGATCTCTGTCTACGGGTCCTATCTAACTCGACTGTGCAGATCAGAAACTTGTGGTCTGTTTAGCCGATCAACTTAAATTGTGGACAACCACACTATTCCTATCCTTTGACCTAACAAATACTCAATCTAGATAGGATCTGGATGACCCATTGTGGTTGCTCGATGTCCACACTGGCACATCAAGGAAATCCAGTCGATACCTATCAGACAATTAAAGTCTCTGAGTAGGTTTTCCAGGTTTTTGAAGTCCCTTCTGTGAATTGGCCCCACACAGTCCTTCCGTGCTTCCAAAATCCCATTTCAGTCCTCTACTAGTACTAAACTGCGTGACGTTACCACGAATGTTTCTAGACGCCTGAAGAATTCTGGCCTTCCATCTCCTGTTGGGGTAAACATGACCAGCAGTCTGAGGGCGCCACCTTCGTTAACATTCACATCTAAGATCACCAACCTGTCATCCAAGAAAATAATAATAATGATGATGATGATGATGAAGATGATGATGATGATGATGATAATAATAATAATAATAATAATAATAATAATAATAATAATAATAATAATAATAATAATAATAGTAATAATAATAATAGTAATAATAATAATAATAACAACCATCATCATCGAAAATCATAATGCAAAGATCCTGTGGGATTTTTTGATTCAGTGCGACCATGAGATAGAAAATAGGAAGCCAGACATAGTCTTAATTGAGAAAGAAAGAAAACTATGCTGGATCATAGATATAGCATGCCCAGCTGATAACAAGGTATGCGATAAGGAAGAAAGAAAAGTCGATAGATATGATAGGATAGCTTAGGAGGTTAAGCAGTTGTGGCCGATGAAAAAGGTGGTAGTAGTACCAATAATTGTCGGAGCCCTGGGAACAGTGAGTAAAAATCTTGAGAAGTATATGGAACAAACGTCTCCAGCGTTAGAAGCTGTGCAAAGGCAATGATGATAATAATAATAATAATAATAATAATAATAATAATAATAATAATAATAATAATAATAATGATTATGATGATAAAGCTAGAAAAAGATGAAATTGCAAAAATGCGTCCTATGAAGAGAGTGTCTGTCATCCCAGTAGCTGTAGGGGTACTTGGACCACTAACAACTGAGTTTGAGAAATATGTCAGAGAAATCGGATTTGACATGAGAGCAGAGCAGGCCCAAAAAGCTGCTCTGCTGGGCACATCTAGGATTTTGAGATTAGTACTTGGGTGTTGAATGTCTTCCACGATAATTAACATCCAATTAGCAAAGCTTATAATGCGTGAAAAGAGACCCTGTGAGACCTCCGACAACAGAATCAACCAGAGCAAACAAGACCGAGCACTCT
>NC_142929.1:112321631-112331631 GCF_046866305.1 Octopus bimaculoides
CTCCTCCTCCACTTCTTCTTTTTCTTCTTCTTCTTCTTCTTCCTACTCTTCTTCGTCGTCCTCCTCTTCTTCTTCTTCTTCTTCTTCTTCTTCTTCTTCCTCTATTTCTTCTTCTACTTCTTCTTCTTCTTCTTCTTCTTCTTCTTCTTCTTCTTCTGTTCTTCCTCCTCTTCTTCTTCATTTTCCTCCTCTTCTTCTTCATTTTCCTCTTCTTCCTTCTCCTTTTCCTCTACTCCTCCTATTCTCTATCTTCTCCCTCCCCTTCTTCCTTCTCCTCCTCTTCCTCCTCCACCTTTTTCATATTCAACTGTTTACACACTCCTCTAACACCCGCACACACATGCTACACTTATACGCACATACATGTTTGCATGTATGTATATATGTACGCGTGTGCGTATGTATGTATATGCGTATTGCAGTATCTTATATATAAATGATATCACACACTCACACATATGTATTCAAAAATACATACACACTTATGCATATAGATAGCTTCACTTCACATGATACCAAACCCAAATGTTTATGAACAATGTGTAGAACACGGAATAAAACCTATTAGTAAATTATTACTGAATCATTAAGATGAATACATGTCATTACACACCTGAGCAATAGAAAATATTACGCAATTCCTTACCACTATAATCATGGCTTTTATTACGATAATGCATTTATTGAATTATCAGTTACAGAACTGAGATTCAATATAGTATCTATCTATACTTTCATTACAGTGTATTATCAAGAACATAGACTATGTATGCTTGTGTGTGTGTGTGATTATGTGTGTGTGTGTGTACGTGTGTGTGTGTGTGCGTGTGTGTGTGTGTGCGTGTGTATGTGTGTGTGTGTGTAAGAGAGAGAGAGAGAGAGAGAAAGAGAGCGAGAGGATATGTATGTGTAGATATTATTCCCAATGCATTTTTGATATAGCTATATATACAGTCATTCACAATTACCCTTTGTCTCTGTGTGTGTATATGAATATATATATATATATATGTATACATATATAACAATTATATTTAAATGTATATGTACTATACTTAATATTGTGATATTACAAACATCGTATATTATATATTTGTTACACCTCTATATGTGACTATACACGTACGTGTGCATGAGTGTGTGTGTGTGTATGTGTGTGTGTGTGTGTGTGTAGATGGATGGAAAGATGCGCATGTGAGTATGGGTGTACAAAGCATTTTTGTGTCTAGACGTAGCAAACATACAAAAACACATCCTTTACTCACAACTTTCGCTCTCATATGTATGTGTTGCACAAGGATTTGCATGTGTATGTATGTATGTATGTATGTATGTATACATGTGTGAGTCTATGTGCATTTCGATACAAATATCTTCTCACATAATGGCATAAGTCTATGTGCATTTCGATACAAATATCTTCTCACACTTCTCACATAATGGCATAAGCGTATTAATGAAAATGTTTTATGTTTGTTTGTGTAAGGCTTGTGTATTTACATAATATATATGTATACAAACATATATATACACAGACGAGTCATTCGAAGTTTTCTTTCCTCAGTCGAGTTCCAGATTATCTTTGCAATTTCGACTGGTTATAATCGATGTCCGAGTATAACCTCCTCACAAGCAACCTTCTCATAAAGCTATTAATCTTCCTCTTCAAGGTTTCCACAACGAGCATGCTGACACAAAATCTCGGAGGATGTCATGTTGATGTACCCAAGCTTTGAAGCGATTTGTCGATCTTAATAAACCAGTTCTCGAAATTTTGCAGGTTCTGCAGAGGGAAACTTCAGGCTGCTGTCAAAGTGTTTCTCCAAGCTCTTGACCAGTTGCTTTGTCAAGGTTGACAGTGCCGGACAAGATCAAGCGAAACTTTTTCACCACTCTCCCTTTTCTTAGCACAAGAGGCCACGCTTTTAGTAGTTTGAAGCTCATCCTTGTCCGTAAAATGTGCTTCTCGAATCCTTGAAGGATTGACACTAGCAACTGCTGATGTTGTTTAATTTTGTATGGGATGTTTTGAGCTAGCAAGGCTGGGCTATGTACCAGCAAGTCTTACTCTTTGCAGAAGGGGATGCAAAGAGCAAGGCTATGTAGCTCCTTCATTGACCAGGTTGCGACAGCTAGCGTCTCTGAAGAAGGCAAGTCTTAGAAATACCCGATTGTCAAATGTTTTGAAGCTTATTACAAGCATTTAAGACACCTAAGTCTTTCTTACTGTCAGCTACATAGTATAGTATCCCAAGTTATTTGAATTCCCTGCTCCTACCTCTTGAGTTGTGTGCCAATGCAATATATATATATATATATATATATATATATATATATATATAGGTGAGAAAGTTGGTATGTTAAAGCACGTGGCTGGATGTATAAAAGATAAACAAGAGTGAAAAAACTACAGAAGGCTTGTGTTATTTGGTTAAAGTATATATTTAAATCGTTCTGCTAGAAAAAATGTTATAAAATTTTGAGTATAGAAACATTGTATTTGGAGAAATAACCGGTTTCGTATTTTCTTTTCAAATTTCTCTACCTGTATCGTAACATGTCTTCGCTCCGATGTATAATATGGAGTTCTAGATAGGGGAAGGTAATCAGGGATTTTTTCCGGTATAAGGGAGATAATCGAAAATGTTGGAGATGATAGATTTTGATTAATTTAACATGATTAGGTTTAGAAGGAATAGAATGTTAAGTTTTGCTCGATATTTTTTTCTGAGTGAGGTGAGTTTCCTTATTTAAAAGTGCTAGCAAAGGTTAAGTTTCGGCTTATATTTTTCAATGAAGAATGTTTCCTTATTTAATCTAATTTGTGTTGGTGTTCCAATGGCACATTGATACAATGGAAACATTATAAATTGCGGTAGCATTTGTTTTGCGCATTTCTCAATATGTTCACTAAAGGGTATCATTCTGTATTCTGGGAATGCAATCTGCTGTCGATGCAGAGTGATTCTGCGTCTGAGCGATAATCCCGTTATACAAAATATTTTTTTTTGTATATATATATATATATATATATATATATATAACGTGAGAGAGTTAGGGGTTGGGGGTACAACCCACTAAGGGATAGTATCTATCCAGTATACTGCTGGGAGGGTACCCAATTATTGCTACGCTAGTGCTCGGTTGGGTTCAGCATATTATCCTCCATTTTCTAATTGTTATATATATATATATATATATATATATATATATATATATATATATATATATATATATATATATATATATAATTTACTATTTATTATTTAATCGAACGCGACGCATCCATCTCCAAGTATATATATATATATATATATATATATATATATATATATATATATATATATATATATATGTAAATAATATGTGACCGAACAGTTGTCACATATTATTTACAGATAAATCCCTCTATTTACATAATATCGAGGTCTCTTTCTTTCTATATATAAAATACAAAATGGGACAAGAACGCAAAACATCCAGACAGTTAGGTGATACAAAAAATGGACAACAAAACATCCAGATAGATGATACAAAGAAAACAAGGACGGGTCATTCGGAGTTTTCTTTCCTCAATCAAGTTCGATTATCTTTGCAATTTCGGATATATATATATATATATATATATATATATATATATATATATATATATATATATATATATACACACATACAACTATATTTACCTAGAGCATAAAAACTACAGAATACTAAGAGGAGAATACATGGTTTCTTAAGATTGCAGCTGTTTCATGAAACCCAAAGTTACGTAATAATCGTAATATCTATAATTTTTAGATGGAATATGCAAAAAGTCTTAGGCATGTAAACAGTCACACGGATGTATTACAATAAGTCCGATTCCCCTCATCAAGAGGAAATTGGTAAAATCAGTTCATATAGTAGTGCCAAAGATGTAAACGGTTGAAAATAGAGAGAATGGGTGAGAAGCAGGGAGAGGGGAGGAGAAGCAGGGAGAGAGGGAGAAGAAGCAGGGAGAGAGAAGAGGATATATGCGACATAGGAAGGAAGAGTGGAGGTAGAGAAGATGAAATGAAAGGCAGGGAGCGGGAAGAGAATTTGTATGATGCGGGGGGAAAAACAGAAGCAGGAAAAATGAAGCAGAGAGAGAGATAGAGAGAGAGAGAGGGGAGGGGAGAAGGTAAAGTTAAGGTCAGTTTGGTGAAAAGGAACTCCACGAGTGGTCAAGGAATCTCACTAAGCAAACAATAAATCAGTTAGGGATGACATCTGACCCTACAGAGAGACAGGAAAAGATAAGCAATGAACGAAGGGAATTGAGGAACGGGTAACGGAGGAGGAAGATATGCTGACATTGGAACAATGGTAAAAGGAGAATAGAGAAAGTAAATGCTGCTAGCATAGCTAAAAAGAACTAAGGTCTTAACCACAATTAGGAGAAATCTTAAAGACTGTACGTAATCGGCAAAAGTGGAATGAAATTTGTACTTATATGATAAGTTTACGTCATAGAACCTACTGAGTAACGAGATTATGACGGCGAAGAATAGCGAGCAACACAACTTACCAACTTCTCTGCAACACAACTTACAAACATGGGGTTTAGTGTTGTACAGGAATTCCCACAAACTACGCACCAGGATAGGATATTGGTAACATTCCGGGATTTGATGGGGTGTATGTATGTAGCTAGGAATATAGAGAGTTCAGGAGCTCCACTTGAGAATGATCCTTGTAGCAGCGCTTGACATCAACAGTGCCACCAATATAGACCCTAGCCTGGTAGGACGTGGAGTTATTACCCAGCATCCATATAGCGTAACAAAATCCATCAAACGGATATAGTTGGGAGACCCGAAAGTTAATGATTTTCCTCCTAGTGGGAGTTCTTAGGAACTATCCATCTTCTGATTCGATTCATATCACCAGTTATCCTCGGGGTAGGACCAGAAATGTTATCATTACTAGAATGGGGCTGGGAAAGGGTGCCACCGCTGTCACATGTGTTAGGGTTACTAGTACTTGGGGCGATGGTATCACGGTTGCTAGTATTGAAGTGTGTAGAATTCCCGAAACTCATAGTATTAATATCTGGGTGGGATCTAGGTCAATAGTTTGTAGGCGGCTAAGATGTGGTAATATTTATGATGTGGTGGGAAATTGGAGCTTAAAATTTTGAAAAACAGCTTGGGTAACGATTTAACCTGGAGAAAGAATGGTGACTCAAACCATAAGATCTCTCGCTTTCTGCCCTTGGAGAGCTTAGAACGCGGCGTAATGATGGGCTGACTACCCTGGGGAAACTGGAGATTATTCAACCTACGAGGCGGCTGGACTGCCCATTCCCAGCTTTACATTATTCCCGGCTCTATCAACTTTCTCATTATTAACAGTTGTTCTACATGAACCCCCCCCCCCACAACAACTATCTAATTATACTCACCGAACACCACTTCTTTTACTTGACCCACTACAGCCAACATCACTCCCTCTTCTTTTCTTCTTCCGCTCCTTCTCCTCCTTTTTCTTCTTTCCTCTACTTGTAATCCTTCTTGTTGTCTTTCGATTCTTAATTCTTGTTCCACTCCTTCATTTATTCATTTAAGTGTGAACGTTCCTTTAAACTAAAGTTCTTACTCGATCTTATTAGCGAAACCTAAACTATATAATTCAAAATTAGAATGGTCTGTCTTCTTAGCACATAGCAGATTCACCAACCCAGTGAAAGACCGTCTATCCCTCTATCTCTATCTCTCTCTCTCTCTCTCTCTCTCCCTCTCTCTCTCTCTCTCTCTCTCTCTCTATGTATATATATATATATATACTCATTAACATGTATTTGTATATATCTGTATATAGATACTCAAACACGCACACTAGAACGCACACACGCATACACGCATACACACACCTCTACACTGTTCTCCCCTCCCTACATAAGGAACTACACCCATAAATCTTTATGGGATGACAAACAGATCCCAGCATATCTGAGACCGACCTTGAACAAAAGGCCAAACCCTTAAAGAAGTCACGGATGGTCAATTCACACAAACACACACACGCACACACACACACACACACACACACACACACATACACATACACACAAAGGCAGGCAAGCAAATATATGCACACTACCACATACGCACGCGAACATTTACACAGGTACATAAAACAACCGTTCACCTGCATACACACATACAAGCATAAATACACGCATAAGACTTAATCTCAAACACAAGACTAATTCTGAAACCTTGAAGAGAAGGGTCATAACATTGATGAAGTCGCGAATAGCGGCGAAAGGACTTTGACAAACAAACGATTCATTGTTTAACCGGTACATCAAACAAATGGTTGATTAAGTAGTTAATTAGATATTTAGTCGATTGACTAACAGTTGTTGTTGGCACTCCGTCGTTTAAGACGTCGAGGGTTCCAGTTGATCCGATCAACGGAACAGCCTGCTCGTGAAATTAACGTGCAAGTAGCTGAGCACTCCACAGACACGTGTACTCTTAACTTAGTTCTCGGGGATATTCAGCGTGACACAGTGGGACACAGTGTGACAAGGCTGACCCTTTGAATTACAGGCACAACAGAAACAAGAAGAAAGAGTGAGAGAAAGTTGTGGCAAAAGAGTACAGTAGGGTTTGCCACCACCCCCTCGTCAAGCTTTAGGTGTTTTCGCTCAATAAACACTCACAACGCCCTGTCTGGGAATCGAAACCGCGATTCTATGACCGCGAGTCCGCTGCCCTAACCACTGGATCATTGCGCCTCCACTTGACTAACAGTAAAGAAGTGATATTGAACCTGTGCATGTGTGTTTATTGTTATTGGGCTAATGACCCTCTCAAAACTACTACAAATGCGCGCGCACAGACACACACACACACACACACACACACACACACACACACACATATATATATAAATGTATGTATGTGTATGTGTGTGCATGGATGGAATTATATGCGGTTATGTGTGTTTCTGGTAAATGTGTATATAATAATAAATAAGATCGTGTATACACACAAGCACAAATACACAGTTATATTTATATGCACTTGTATGTCCTTCAGCACGTGCTTATGTATGTTTGTGTGTATGTATGTATGTATGTATGAATGTATGTATGTATGTATTATGTATGTATGTGTGTATGCCTGTATGTATTGTATGTGTGTACGTATGCATGTGTGTAGTATGTATATATGTGTGGGTATTTATACGCATAAATATTAGAAATGTAGATATTCATATATTTAAATAATGTGACAGTCTGAGATGGACGTAGATATGCTGATATATATACAACGGAATGGACGGACTGAATATTTACAAATACCAGCAAACAGGTATATAAATATATGATTAGAAATGAAAATTGATGACAAAACTGTACGCGTGTGTATATGTGTGCTTGTATGCATGCTCATTTGTTTGTGTGTAAGGACGTGCTTATACGCAGGATTACATATATAAATACATTCATATATATATACCCATATACTCTTTTACTCTTTTACTTGTTTCAGTCATTTGACTGTGGCCATGCTGGAGCACCGCCTTTTAGTCGAGATAATCGACCCCAGGACATATTCTTTGTAAGCCTAGTACTTATTCTATCGGGCTCTTTTTTTGCCGAACCGCTAAGTTACGGGGACGAAAACACACCAGCATCGGTAGTCAAGCGATGGTGGGGGGGACAAACACAGACACACAAACACACATACACACACACACACACACACATATATATATATATATATATATATATATATATATATATATATATATATATATACATATATACGACGGGCTTCTTTCAGTTTCCGTCTACTAAATCCACTCACAAGGCTTTGGTCGGCCCGAGGCTATAGTAGAAGACACTTGCCCAAGGCGCCACGCAGTGGGACTGAACCCGGAATCATGTGACATATATGTAAATACATTGTGGAGGTGCGTAACTTAGTAGTTAGGGCGTTGGACTCATACTCGTAAGATTGCTATTTCGATTCCTGGACCGGGCGACACGTCGTATTCTTGAGCAAAAACACTTCATTTCATGCTGTCAAAAATGCTGCCACTCAGCTGGCAAAAATTAGTAATCCTGCGATGGACCGGCGTATCATCCAAGTGAGGAATATATACGCTTTGGAAATCGGGAAACTGGCCCTATGAGTCTATACGATTCGGGAAGGAACTTCACTATGTATATGCATTTACACACAGACACACATATACACACCCGCTTATCACATTTAAATATGCGTATATGCATTTAAGAAAACGTACTCAAGGCTACACTAGTAACGGGAAATTACTTCTTGAAGATCTCATAATATTAGGTTGAGGAAAAAGTTCGTGCGCCGGGTTAAAATAATGCATTTTATATATTTTTGTGGTATGTGTGTTCATTCAGCTCATGTGATGTTCAATGGTGACTCACTGTTGAAAAGTACACAAGACTTGTTCGTCGAAAACGCGCTTTGTTTCAACAAGACAATGCAAAGCCGCATACCGCCAGAAAGACCAGCAACAAGATTGACGAATTGGACGGTGTGGAAGTTCTGCCATATCCAGCCTATAGTCCAGACGTTGCTCCATCTGACTACGGTGTCTTCCGATCAATGCAGCACTTTATGAAAGGTCACCGATTGGAGTCATTCGATGAAGTTAAAGAAGCCTGTCAAGAATTTATCGATTCAAAGCTGAAGGATTGGTACTTTGACCAAATCCTTTATTTTGAAAAATAGTCGTTGTTGTTGTTTTTGAATAAATTCTTGCACAAAAATCATCATTTTAACACGGCGCATGAACTTTTTCTCCAGCCCAGTATTCTGAGTTCCGCGAATGTTGCTATTCATGTAAATGAATTCTAAATTGTAAAATACAGTATATATATATATATATATATATATATATATATATATATATATATATATATATATATATATATATATATATATATATATATATATATATATATATATATATATATATATATGGGAGAATATACAAATAATAACAACAGACGAGGACAGGTGGTGTAAATAACAAAAGTATATATTAGTATGACGCTCGGGAATACGGAAAGTCTTTGACGTTTCGAGCTACGCTCTTCAACAGAAAGAATACGGAGACAAGGAGAAAAACACGGAGAAAAAAAAATTGAATAGTGTTCAGTCAACGGTCAATCATATATATATATATATATATATATATATATATATATATATATATTCTTTGTATTATTATATTATTGAACGCACACGTCCTTTTTTGCAAGTAAGTCTACTATTATTCTGACGTGACTATCTTTCTATCTATCTATCTATCTATCTGTCTATCTATCTATCTATCTATCTTTCTATCTATTTATCTATCTGTCTTCCTCCATCTTTCTATCTATACCTCTGTCCTGGCCTCTACTTCACTGCTATACCCTTCTGTCCCTTCCCCCTTGTTCCACTTCCTCCCTCCACCATCCTCTCTATCTATTTATCTATCTGTCTTCCTCTATCTTCCCATCTACCCCTCTGTCCTGGCCTCTACTTCACTGCTTCTGTCCCTTCCTCCTTGTTCCACTTCCTCCCTCCACCATCCTCTCTGCTCTCGTGTGACCTGTGGTCAACTTTCTTTTCACTCCAGCCGCTGTGAAGGCAAGACGAACTACTAGCGTTCTACCTCAGATTTGCGTTTGGCCGTACGGCTTTTGAATGTTGTTTTCACTGTCCATTTTTTCCTGTCTTGGTTTGTGTTTGCCACCTTGGAATCCTCTGTGTAGTGGGTTGATCCACTACTCAGGAAGAGACTATTCTAGAGTACGTTCTGTCTTGTCTTCGAAACGTCTAGATAGAATAGAGACAGCTGATGAAGGGATATTCCAAGTGGCTTTCCGTTTTCCAATGTGCTCGTTCCGTTGTCTGTAGTTTATTGTTCTAACGTCCTGTACCCTGATATGCATGTATATACACATGTAGATGTAAGTATGTACATATATGTGTGT
>NC_142929.1:112339131-112374131 GCF_046866305.1 Octopus bimaculoides
ACAAAGAAATCTAGCTCACATATTTTAGAACAGAAGCACAGTCGAATGAATTATTCCAAATAAAATTTCTGATAACTATTTTAACAAATTCCTGGGAGAGAGTTTTCCGGGGTAAAAACTAAGGAGTTCTGCGCAATAATGTGTCTTGTCATAAAAGTTTAAATATATATAAATTATAAAACAAATTTCATCCGCCATTTTCAAGTTAATAAAGTATTAAGTTTTTTTTCAGGTATAAATTCTCTCTCTAGCAGGATTTTGTCTCATGTAATATCTTATAAAACTTAGGGTGGTTGGGGTTGTCTGTGAAATATAAGTATGGGTTCTGCCATTTGGGAAAAATCGAGTGAGGGCTTTTGTACCAAGATAAATTTGGTGACGCTGTCGTAGAATTTGAAAAGTCGACCACAACAAGATTTAAGCTCAAAATGTAACTATAATAAAGCATCTACATGGTCGTTCGATATGCTAGAATTAGCAACCTATTCTCATTCAAATTTCACCCTGTTGTCGGTAAAAAGGAGGATACACAGGACAGTATGGTTCTACATATACACAAGATATGATAATATAATATACACTGGATAATATTGTTCTGTATACGTAATACCCGAGTAAATAATAGGATGGTCATGGCTGGAACGCCTTTGATCATATATGTGTTCTATCATGGTTGATATGAGATTAAACAGGTACAACAACAGCAGCAACAGTAAAAATAATATGCACTGTAATACTGCTACATGCCACCCTACCGTTTATACCGTCACCCGCAATCCAAAGACGTTAATAATTCAAAGCAAAGCTGGGTTAATAATTTGATGAGTTGATGATTTATGTAAATGGCAATACTATCTGTAATTCTGCAGTCTGGATTCCTGGAGCTAAGTGTATACATATCTTAAATTACATGTTATTCAATAAAGGGCTCCTTGAATCAATAACCCCAGATATAATGCAGTTTCAATGAGAGATATTGTTTTATAAGGTTTATTGACTTTCTAATGATGATTGCTGAGAAATATTGTTTTGAAATGCCGACACTTATTACTGAGCTTCCATATTTATCTCCAAACAATGAATCTTGATGTATTTACTGCTGTGTAATATTATAAGATAAATTATTTCTGGAACAATATAATGGGAATGATATAATGGGAGCTGGAATAGTGATACACTGCAACACCTTGCTATAATATAATGGGGAGAATACAAATTACTGAACTCTCTCTCTCGGCTCTTGTCCCAATTTTCCTTGGACTGTCACAGGAAATATGTTTCTAAATATCTATTTATACCTTAAAATAAATATATTTCGAATATGTTTATAAACATTTATTTATACTATAAGTATTTATTTATTTGTTCAGAGAAGGGTATGTATTTTCGGCGGGCTTTTCCGATCTTCATAAATTGGTGAGGTCAGTTTGATTGATGCTCAGCTGGAACTTTTAACTGCCTGCGAACTGCAATCATGGATATATAGGATTGGCGCAAAGTATTTAGTGTAGGGATTGTGATTTGGGACCCAGTCAGGATGATGAATGAAAAGTAGGGCATAAACTAGGTGGGCTTATGCAGACCAAGGTTCATCAAATAATTTCAAGCAGGGGTGAATGTAGCAGATAGCTTTGAGAAGAGATTAGCACACCGGGTTGGCTTGGGAAGAAGTAAGGTTGGTTTAGGTAATGGTGGATGCAGTTATGCTTAGGCAAAGAAGTTACACAGCTTGGTTACTGTTGGTTCTGTTTAGCATCAAGTTAACTCAGATCTAGCTGATATATGATCAAAAGCAATCCAGGTCAGATTGATTGATGCTCTTATAATATATAGGAATATATCATCTCACATGCCAGTCTTCTTATGATGCGAGAGTATAATTTGAAGGAGATTCGGTGGCGATTTGGGGGGGGGGGATCGCGCTACCGTGTATAGTCTCTTAGCTCTTACACAAGTATTTGCCACCATCTGCATTTATCTAATTACCAGATCAACTTAGCGACAATGGGAAACTAATAAACTGAAATAGTTCTAATGAGCTCAGCGTGTCTAATGTGCAATGTTCCAATATTGAATGCCATTCTACATTATATGATTGATGATAGATATAAGCTCTTATGTTTTTAGGTAAGGTGTTTCACTTTTGAGTTGACTGTTAATTCGGGTCAATAGACTAACTGACATTGGCGATATAAACTGACATTGGGCAAAATCTGCAATACAACTTGTGTGTCTTTTATCCTCAGATCAGCCAAATTGCCAAGACTGTTTCGGCCAAGAATATTTCGTCATTGTTTGTCAGACATGGTGTTATATTGTGAGATCCTGTCCATTTGTATGTTACTGTCGGCACTGTAATACTCTTATCGCCACTATTATGTTGTGCCGGTATTCCGCGTCTCATTATCTTTGAATCGTCTATGGTGTTATCGCTGATAGCTCTGCAAGACAATGACTTTGAAACGTCTACCTTGACGGTAACTCGAACCCGTATATAACTCGTAAGTGACATTGACTCCAACTAAGAACTCGTGCAACGACTCTACTACCACTGAGTTCCTACAACGACTGACTCATACCACTTTGTCATGTAGGAAGAGAAGTACCATTTTCACTACAACATCTCCCCTTGTAGTACTTTTTTCTTTGGGAAGCAAGTAATTTTATTTTACTTTATTCACCCCTCCTCCCTTTTTAGCGTATTTTTTTCAACTTAATATTGTTTCTTTTTGGCATCTATTTGTACGAACTCTGTGTTCTTCCTCTTTCTTCCACTTGTATGCGTGGATTCCACCACGTATAACGGTGTTGGTATCTGGAATGTGTCATACAGCCATTCCACACGTTCTTCCAATCTGTCTGGTTCATTTTCTATGAATCTCTTCAAATGGTTTCTGTTGTTTTTTTTTTCAATACCTTTTCTGCTTTTAATTCCGTAAATCATTTTCTCTAGGTACTTGTAATTTTTCTTTCTTCCAAATATTGCTTTCCATTTTTATACGACCTCATGTACACCTTATCATCAAATTTGAAATATTTTGGGTTGTCTTTCCTGGTACTTTTTCTTTCCTCGCCAGGTAACAGTTTATCAAAGGCTGATTTTACCAAAGGAAAAAAAATGGAAGAGATTAGTTCTTCAGATTACAGTTACACTGAAGTGTCTGATTCTAGCCAGTCAAACACTTCGTGGTCCAACGGGAATAGAAGCTTCACAGAGGTGGCTAAAGTAGCAGAGAGTGATATAGTTTTGAACTAGTGGAAGAAATACTCCAAAATGATGAAAAGGGATGGAACAAAGGGGGAAGTAGTCACGCCAATGGAGATAATTGATAACTGAACGACATGTACGAGATTCTGGCCATGCTAAGCAGGCAAGGTTTTTGTAATAGTTCTACCGGGCACTCTATTCCAATTTCCTTTATATTCCTCTTGATGCCTTCTGATACTGTCCCCAAGGACCCAAATTATTATTATCATCATTATTATTATTATTATTATTATTATTATTATTATTATTATTATTATTATTATTATTATTATTATTATCATTATTATTATTTATCTTTATCATAAGTTTTGTTGGAGCTCCAGGAATCTTGCATGTGTAGCGGGCTTGCCACCTGCAGCCTACGGTACCATGCTATTCGTTCTTTTCAGCTATCTAATACTTTCCTGATTATTGTGGCCGTGCCAAGGGGTCAAACCTTTTGTAACAGTTCTACTGGGCAATCTATTCCAATTTCCTTTATATTTCCCTTAATGCCTTCTGATACTGTTCCCTAAGACCCAACAATAATTGGCACCATCTTGACCTTCATTTTCCATAGCCGGGCTATTTCGTACTTAAGAGGGTTGCATCTATCTATCTTTTCGTCTTCCTTCCTGATTATTCGTGGGTCAAAGGCGTATGCAACATCAACTGTATAGCATATGTGGTGCACCTTGTCCACCATCATTAGGTCCGGTCTGTTATGCTCTAGCACCTGATCTGTTTGGATTGGGAAATTCTAGAGGATTTTGTTAGTCTCCGACTCCACCACTCTACGGTTTGTGCTCATACCACCTCTTCCCTCTCTCTAGTCCCACTTTTAGCACCGTTTCCAATGTAGCACTTTTGCTACCTGATCGTGTCGCCACAACTTGTAGTGGTTTTGGGCAAGTCTAAGGCATTCGTTCGTGATTATTTTTATCGTCATCATCATCATCAGTATTATTATTATTATTATTATTATTATTATTATTATTATTATTATTATTATGATCATCATCATCATCATTATTCCTTTTGCTATAGGCACAAGACTTGAACTTTAAGAGAGAAACCAAGTCGATTTCGTAGATCAGTACCTGACTGGTGTTTATCTTATCGACCCCGCGAGGACAAAAAGCAAAGTCCACCTCAGTCATATCCGAACGTAAAAGTGGACGAAATGCTGTTAAGCATTTAAACAGATTATTCTAGATAGTAAGCCAGTCTGAATTAGATAACATTCTCTTCTTCCACTTTTGTTTACCCAAGATTTTATTCCATTCATCTAATCTGAATAGAAATAGCTACAAAGCTAATATAGCTATGCTATCTCTGTTACGTACATTATGCAAAACTCGCTAGGACTTTAAAGACACACTTGAAAAGCCATTTTTTTCTAATTGTGACATTAATAGTTCTTACTAATAGATTTAATTTTGGTAATTGCACCTGAACCAATGCGCCCAAGTCAGTAAATTTCACAAAAGAACAAAAGGTAGATGAAGTATAAAATTACTTTCATACCAACAGAGCATGATAGTTTGAAAGAGTTAATCCGAAACTAATATACCAGACAGTTCAGAATAATTCTAAAGAATAAACTGAAAGCAGAAAATAAGATTCAAAAAGAAAGTTAAAAAAACAAAAAAACAATGAACACCTTAGCAGTCTCAGCAGTTTCAATATAATAAATTGGAAACTGCATGAGATCGAAAAGTCAGACAAAATGAAAGAAAAACAAGAAAACAATTAACCAAATTTACATTTTATCAATCAAAAGCTGATGCACATTACATTTATATTGCTGGAAAAAAAAAATGCAAATGACGGAAACGTTTTCCACAGCAGGAGAAGGCCTATAAAATCTCGACAATTGGCTTAAACACTTACCTTAAAAAATGCAACGGATTCAATTACAAATATTAGTGAATCATAACAAACACAAACAACAGCAAAACGGAGTCAAAATCTATAGACAAGACATAGGGACTCTAACTAGGCATAAGTATAGCGAAAGTATAAGCCTCCCTCAGAAGAGATTTAAACTGGGAAGATGATCACAGCATTGCATCTGGGATCTCTTAAATAATTTCACAAAGAAATAAACAAATTAGATTTTGATAAAGAGCAGAGTTATTTCTGGCACGAAACTAACAGCTTCAGGGTACCAACTACTCTCCACAACACACACACACACACACACACACACACACACACACACACACATACGATAGACGAATATAACTCTATTCTCTGACGTACAAATGACCGAGATTACATTTGCCCCTGAACAGAACGTCGGTCCGTTGCAGAGTCCAATGCCAGTAATTTTGCTACATGAAAGCAATGTTGATCTTGATGGAATTTAAACTCAGAATGTACGGAGCGAGAAGACAGCAAAGATGCCGCGAAGCCCTTTGACCTTCGTGCTGACATTTTTGCTAGCGCACCTTAAATATATATATATTGATAAACCTTTACCCTTTTAATTTGTAATATATATATATATATATATATATATATATATATATATATATATATATATATATATATATACGAAGGATACTGAAAAGTTCCTGGCTTTAAGGGTATCGCGAATGGCCTGGGTGGAGGACCAGCCTTCCAAGTTCTTTTACTGGTCTTAGAAGAACTGAGGAACCGTTGCATTAGTTATGTGAATCTGGGAGGGGAGTATGTTAAATAAAATCATGATTAACTGATCTGCCTGTATTTTCTTTTACTCAAAGCCAGGGACTTTTCAGCGTCCATCGTATATATATATATATATATATATATAGAGAGAGAGAGAGAGAGAGAGAGAGAAACAGACAGACAGATAGACAGAAATATATCTAGATACCGTGTAGAGAAAGATCCCTGTTTACAACTTATTAGTATGGTATAGTAGGTATTTAATTTAAGTCTTCTAATTTCAATGGCCAATAGTCATGATGCTGCTTTGTGTAGTGGTTAGCATGGGCAGGTCGTTTGCACTACAATGTTTCTACAAGATCCGGCTTCTTGTATTGTTATGACCTCAGTTTATCGTTTTCGATGAATTTCATTTATATTCATACAAAATGGCCATAGCTCTTTTCTTTCTGTGCAAAACCAGATCTTTTGCAAACATCCTTGTGGTTTATTCCAGCAATTTCATTATTCCTACAGCTTTTGAATTCAATTTGAGCTAACTGTAAACATTCCGATACAATGTGAACTATAATCTTGTCTGAATCATTGTACATTCTTCATTTGAGTTTATCTTGTCTGAATCATTGTACATTCTTCATTTGAGTTTATCACAGGGTAAGGACAATACTCTAGACAGAGCTGAATACAAGAAACAGGATCGAAGCGATCAATACTTTAGCCATACCGGTCGTGACTTACAGTTTCAATATCATTAACTGGTCAATTACTGAAATATGTAATCTTCACAGAAGAATTCGAAAATTGTTGACAATGCATAGAACGCACCACCCTAAGGCTGATGTAGAACGACTTTACCTGCATTACACTCAGTAACAAAACAGGCAAAGGAATATCTAAATGAATTCCAAATACAACAAATCTCAGAATTAGACGTACTGGAAACAAGCACAGAAAAAGCTAAGTGTATGAAAACAAGTGCTAAAATTGCTGCCTTAGATATTCTTACTGATAAAAGGCAACAAAAACCTCTCAATGGCAAATACCCGAAGAGCGCTAATAGTGCTGATGTTGACAAGGCCTTACCTATCAATGGATAGTGTCTTCTGGCTTAAAATCAGAAACAGAAGGGCTTATCATAGCAGCCCAAGATCAATGCCTACCTACAAGGAACTACTAGGCCAACATATTAAAGAACGGCAGTAGCCCAACATGTCGTGTATGTAAACAACAAAATTGAACCATTGATCATGTTGTCTCCATGTGCAGTCTTCTTGCGCCTACAGCGTATCTCAACAGGCATGATAGAGCTGCACGGTATATTCACTGGGTAATTTGAAAAAACCTGGGCCTGCCCCATGATACAAACTGATGGAAACACAAACCACCTTCAGTGCTTGAAAATGATCATATCTCACTCCTCTGGAACTTCACCGCTCAAACTGACAGAAAATAGTTGCGAATAGGCCAGATATTATATTGAAAGACTTCAGACAAAAATCATGCCTTCTCGTTGAAATGACTGTCCCAATCGACATAAATGTATCTGTCCAGACCTACCAAAAATAGCACGTATAAAGATCTTGAAATAGAAATTGGCAAAATGTAGAACCTCAAGACTAAGGCAATACCTGGTGTCATAGGAATGATAGCAAAAGTGGCTGACTCCTACCTAGCCCAGATACTAGGAAACCCCAAAATGGCAAAAATTCAAAAGATAGTGCTCATGGAAACTGCCCATATCCTACGTAAAATACTATGTAATCTCAAATCTTAAAACAAACTCATAATTTTCTTAGGTTTTCTTAAACATTCTCTACAACAATACTATGTGCAAAACCAAATATATGACACCCTAGGCATAACACCATCATTAACTTCTAACGTGTTGTCTCTTGAGGTCTCTAAGTGACACCTGGAGTCAACTCGTACATATACAAAGCAGAAGTCAAACATATAATAATAATAATAATAATAATAATAATAATAATAATAATAATAATAATAATAATAATAATAATAATAATAATAATAATAATAATAATGATAAGGACCTCATATTGATAACTTATCATTCGAAATTCTGATACTTTTTAAACTTGCCTTGTTCCTGTTCCTTGATAATTATAACATCAATTATTTCATACTCTATTGTATATTTACATTTTTTTCTTTCCTCTAGAACAATACTGGGTCTGTTGCTGTCTGTCATACGGTAGCAGTGGAGGGTGAAATCTCAGGATTTTGCCGTTATTACAGTTTGGTGTCAATGTCATTTCACGCTTCTTTCTAATTTGTACTTTCATAATACTTCCCAGTTGTCGATCTGCTCGACATTATCTTAGCTTTTCTGATATTTCTTTGGAAATAATTTGTTGTATTCACTTATCAAATGCACCGTATGAAACAGCAGCCAATTTTCTCTGATATCACATTATATTCTCTTAAAATGGGAAGGATACACAAAATAATGTTGTATTCATCTATCGTATGAAATATTATCCAACTACCTGTAGCATTACACTTTATTCTCTTAAAATGGGAAGGACACAATGGCTAATGCAATCTAAATATAACTATACCTCAAAATAAATGGGATCACACTAACGTTGAATTGGAATAGCAACAAAATTTATTTTAAATCACATCTACCGTTTTAAAAAAGAGATGGCATAGATTATGTGGTTCTAGATGCATTTAGCTTGAATATAAAAGAGAAAAGTCATAGTCAAAACAGACCCCATCATAGGTTTGCTGGATCAGAGCTGACTTTGTGATAAGCACTGACACATTAAACACTTTTGCTACATTTTAGAAATAGTCGAGACTCGGGAGTTCCTTATACATAGATGCTACAGTTTTCTTTTCAACGCAGATTTCAACGCTATTAAGATTAGAAAACACACATACACACACTAATGCATATACATGAATCGCTTTCCATTCATCCATCCATCCATAAATCCATCCATCCATCCATCCATCCATCCATGTATAAATATATCTCTGTCTGTGTGTCTGTGTGTCTGTGTGTCTGTCTGTCTGTCTGTCTGTATGTATGTATGTATGAATGTATGTGTATGTGTGTGCGTGTGTATTTATGTATGTATGTATGTATGTATGTATGTATGTATAAGTAACGTACATGAGGAGAGTGTATCGCTACTGGGTGGCAGAAGAAATGGTAAACCGTTCATCGGACAAAATAAGCAGAGGTTTTATTAACTGGAGTCTTTGCTTTCTATTTTCAAATCTCAGCCAATTCAACTTTTCATTTATTCATACAGGAATCGATTGAATAAAAACGCGATGAGGTTGATGTGATCGACGATTCTCTAGGAAGTGGCGCTCCAGCATGGTCGCACTTTAATAACTAGCAAAAGAATAAAAGAATGCATACACATACATATATCACCGGATATCTATCTATCTATCTATCTATCTATCTATCTATCTATCTATCTATCTGTCTATCTGTCTATCTTTCTATCTATCTATCTATCTATCTGATGCAACGAAAGAAAAAAGAACAATATTAACATTCACCCAAAAACAAATCAATGACACAAAATCCCTTCTCACGAAAGAAGGTGACACTGTACAAATACACATACCAAAAGAAATCATTGAAAATACAAACAAGAAGCACATATCATACAGACTTATCAACAAGAAAACGAAGCGACCGGAGAATTTCTCCACCCAGAAAATTGAGATTTGTCTCAAACCGATATGGCCCTTTCAAAGTCATGTTACTTGGGGACGAAAATTTGCCACGGTCCTAGTACGCTTTAAGAGCGAACAGTTAGCGAAGGAATTTTCGACACTCTCTCTCCACACAGATGACTTGGTGATGATACCGAGTTATCTTGGACAGAGAGTGACGACAGTGACAGTAAAGAATGTCCCTTCACAAGTGGAAACACAGTGGATAGTAGGTTCTATATGCCTCGAAATAGAGGAGGCAAATATATTAGAAATTGCTACTGCAGAGGAGAAAAACTGGGAAGGAGGAAAAAAAGTCGAAGTCCTCCTCCACATCACTGAAGAGGAGTGCCAAAAGATCCCCACACACATCCAACTGGCAAAGGACCACAAGTTATATGTAGTGGTGGAAGGAAGGCGGCCACGTTGTTATGTATGCGGCAGCGAGGCACACCTCAAGGACAGTTGCCCAACCGCCGCCAACCAAAAAAAGCAACAAGGGCAACCACCAAAAACCCGGAAAAAAAACCCTACTACCAACACCACCATCAACAATCAAAACAAAAGAAATACAAGCAACACTGGCAACTGAGAAGATAACAGCATCTGCAAAAACAACAAGTGAGGAAGCAGGGGAAAAGAAAGAAAATTCCAAGACTGTTTCCCCCTCCTCCACATCACACACACCTCACACAAACAACAAGCCATCAGCACCAACAAAAACAGCAACACAACTACTCACACAAGCACACACAGACGCTCACAATTTGCCCCTACCCCCTTCCGATTCCTCAGAACCTTCGTCGGAAGATGAAAGTAATGAGGAATGGCAAATAGCCCAGAAAGGAAGGATGAAGAGGTGCAAGAAAAGAAAAGCAAACACAAACAAAGCAGGGAGATACACAACTCCCGAAAACACTCCAGACACCAACACAAGCACACACAACTACAACACAAGCAACAAAACCCCAAAAGCAAGTACACACACAATGCTCACTGCCATCAACACAAAAAACTCAGAGTTGATGGAATACATCAACACAAAAACAAACATAACAAACGAAGACATAAAAACCAGCAACCACCCATACACAACACCGCCAGAACACATCAAAATACTACACATAACACCAACCCTGCACCACACACTAAAATCTATTTTTCCAAAGGCAGTTGGCAAATGCCAAAAATACCTGGCGAAAAAACTATATAGTGATCTCCTCGAAGAAAACCCGAAGGAGGAGACACAAAAACTCTCAAACGGTAAGTGACTCTCTTTATAAAACTTTAACACTCAAATCAAAATGATGCTCAAGATTGGTTGTGTAAATGCGCGTGGCTTCGGGTCCCCTTGGAAACAAGGGTACCTCTTAAATGACATAAAGTCACATAAACTAGAAATCATAGCCATAAGCGAGACCAGACTCCATGATCCGCGGGCCCTATCGTCCATGTTTGGCAGACAGTTTAACATTTATTTTTCTCCCTGTCTGCCGAGAATGGGCGGTAGTGGCACGGCGGTACTCTTTCGCAAGAGTCTGGATCTCGAAGTAAAGACAGTATTCATAGACCCGGAGGGCAGATTGGTTGTTCTGGATGTCGATGGCAGCGATGGGTGTGCTTTTCGACTCATATCAGTATACGCACCACCTTTAACAGGTAGGCCGGATTTCTTTCGACGTCTAGAAGTATTCCTAGGAACGTCTCGTCCTTTACTTTTAGTGGGGGATTGGAACGCTACCTTGGACACGCATCTAGACTATGTGGGCAGAGATAGGAATAGACGGGGATGCAAATGCCTCAAAGACCTGCTCAGACGCTTTCAACTGTCTGACAGGTACCGACTCGATTACCCGAATGCGCCAATGTGGACATGGACAAACCGCATCGGGTCGTCGAGATCGTATCTAGATAGAATACTGTGTAGGAGAGTAGATAGAGATAGCATAGGGTGTCCACAATTTCACATAGTCAGCTACACGGATCACAAACTTGTGACGTGTACGCTAGACTTAGATAAGACACATAGGCAGGGCCCCGGTTACTGGAAACTAAACGCGTCTTTCCCGTCGAGACAAGTTTTCAGAGACCGGATTAGCACGTTAGTAAAGAGGGCTTTGACGGGAGCCATCATCAATAACAAATGGTGCTTTGCCCTCAAGAGAGCAATAAAAGCAGAAGCGGTTAGGTATAGCAAAGCACTAGCCATAGACAGAAACAGAGTAGAGGGTGAGCTAGTTAAGAAGCTAGAAGAGGTAATTAGAAGTGGCATCGCATCCGACGTTTTGGCGGCGAGGTTGGCCCTTGACCAACACTTCAACGCCAAACACGAAGGGTGCGTTGTCAGGGCTAGGATGCGTGCTCTAAGAAACGAAGGTGTTGGAGCCGCGCGAGAGGCCCGGGTGGCGGAGGCGCAACAGGGCAACAAAGCCACCATTCGGTCTCTGGTGGACGAACAGGGGCGCGAACTGCTCGAGACAAGCAAAATGTGTGAGGCCTTTCAGCGGCACTTTGCTCGACTGTTTGAGACGAATGGCGAGCGAGAACGCAGGGTGGACTTCAGTGCCTACCTGCACAGCCTGCCACAACTCTCGGCAAGAGAGGGGAGTGTTGCGAAGGTGCCATCACGGCGGCGGAAGTGAGGGACGCGATGGCGGGATGCTCGAGGGACAAATCTCCGGGTTTGGATGGTCTGCTCTACGAGCTTTACAACTGTATGCCAGACTTGTTTGGAAACGTCTTGGTGGCGGTGTACTGCAACTGGCAGCAAAACGGGAGCATTCCCGGTTTTGTGAGTCGAGGAGCCGTAACGCTGCTGAAGAAAGATCCAAACAAGGGGGACGTCATAGATAACTTTAGGCCCATCACTCTGTTCAATGCAGACTTGAAAATTTTGGCCAAGGTGTTAGCCAAGCGGTTGGCGCTTGTCATCGAGAAACTGATCGGCAAGGTGCAAACGTGCGCGGTGCCGGGCAGGAGCATCCATGACAACCTCCATCTGATGCGCTACATCATAGAGAGGGTAGTTAAGGAACCTGGCATGGGTGGGGCCCTGATCAATTTAGATCAATCGAAAGCTTTCGATAGGGTAGACCATCAATACTTGGAGGCTGTCCTCATAGCGGCCGGCTTCGGTCCTATTTTCCGCGGCTGGATGGCTGCCTTGTACAGAGGCATCCGTTCGGTAGTTCGCGTCAATGGGCATCTATCAAGACCCTTCGACATTGCACGTTCGGTCCGTCAGGGATGCCCCCTCTCGTCGCTTCTGTACGTGTTGACTCTCGAGCCACTACTGCGGAAGCTGGCGACGCTGAGGGGCATCCCGCGAGAGTTGGGATGCGGGACGAGCGTGTCGGCATACGCGGACGACGTCACCGTCATAGTGTCTAACCAAAAGCACATCGAACTTGTCGGCGAGACACTGAGAGACTACGAAGCGGTAACGGGAGCGAAAATCAACCGGGATAAGTCAGTGGGCTTGCGGCTCGGCACCTGGAGAAGCAAACCCATGCCGTCAAGTAGCGCCTCCGTCGTGGGACGTTGGACTGACGGTCCGGTTGAGTTGCTCGGGGTCTGGTTTGGTCCAGACCTCCAAACGGAGAAGAACTGGGACGAGATATCGAGAAGGGTGGCCACTCTAGCCCGGCAATGGGCCGAGAGGAATCTTTCCCTGAAAGGTCGGGCGGAGGTGGCGAACACGTACATCGCGTCCGTCATCTACTACCGCCTGACCGTCGTTCCTTGTCCCGACCCTACCATCACCAAACTGGAGCGCATCCTCTTCCGCTTCTTGTGGAAAGGAAGCGTTCCGATGGTTAGGCGATCCGTTTGCTGCCAACACCCGTTAAAAGCAGGACTGGGCATGCCGTGGTTGATGATGCGCAGACACGCGCTGAGACTGCGACATCTCCGGCTCTACGTAGACAGCGGTGAACAGGTGTGGTCACCGTTTGTGCGGCGCGCTTTCCCGCAGCTCGTCTCCATGACCGAACTGCAGTCATGGATCAAGAAGAGGCCGAGGAAGGGCGAATGGCACCGCGAGTGTCGCGCTGCTCTTCGGCAACTCCAACAACCCGGGTCAACCTTGAGCGACTGCATCACAACTAACGCATTCTATAGTGGATTAGTGGAGGGAAGGTACGACGACAATCTCGGGGCGAACCTGGGCGTCGACGAGGAATACCTGACCCGCCTGTTTAAGACGACCTTCGGGCCGGGACCTATGGACAACTTCCAGAGATCCCTGGCCTGGCAGTGCTATCGAGAAGCATTACCCGTTCGAGAAACACGGGGCCGACCTGACCGAGATGCCGGCAGAGCGACGAAACCGTTCTGCACGCACTCGTACAGTGTCCCACCATTTCCGAGCTGTGGGCTTACGTCGAACAACTGCTATCGCGTGTGGGACGAGTCGGTCTATCAGCCGAGGCTATCGTGAATATTGTCGCGCCTCCTTCCTTTAAACGGGAAGGAAGAGCTATTTTCATCGTACTTGTGGCTATGGCGAAAGAATGTGTATGGTGGACGCGTCTGAAAGGTCTAGAGACAAAGACTTTCCTCTCTGGGCAATCTCTCATCAACTTCTTCAAGTATCACCTGAAGAGGAAGGTGAGAGTAGAAAGGGAAGTCTTGTCTAGTGAATGCTTCAAAAAAAGATGGGTGAATGTAGCAAGGATGGCACGTGTGAACGACGGAGCCATCTTGAGCATAACCCTATGAACAAGAAAAAAAACAACAAAAAGGCAAAAGAGAGTCACTTACTGTTATAGTTTCTTCAATGAGAATATTGACCAAGGTTACCGTGGTCTTTTCCGTAGGCTTTTCCTTCCACGGCTAAACCTAAATTGTCCTCCCCTCTTTTACACGAGAACATTACTGTGTGATACACGATCCCTATTGATCGGCCTTTCCTTTTTTTTTTTTTTTCCGATCCCGTTTGATCGAACTCCCCCTTTTTCCTTCCTACGATCCCTTTTGATCGACACCACCACTTTTTTTTTTTTTTTTTCCTTTTTCCCCCTCCCAAAAAGAAAAGCTCTACATTGTATTTGTCCCATCTTCGTTGAGCCCTGTGTGGCTAATAAAAGAAATGTATCTGTCTATCTATCTATCTATCTATCTATCTATCTATCTATCTATCTATCTATCTGTCTGTCTGTCTATCTATCTATCTATCTATCTATCTATCTATCTATCTATCTATCTATTTATCTATCTATTTATCTATCTATCTATATGTTTGCATACCCTATTGATCGGCCTTTCCTTTTCCTTTTTTTCGATCCCTTTTGATCGAACTGCCCCTTTTTCCCTTCCTACGATCCCTTTTGATCGACACCACCAATTTTTTTTTTTTTTTTTTTTTTACCTTCCTTCCCCCTCCCA
Source organism: Octopus bimaculoides (assembly GCF_046866305.1). Lineage (NCBI taxonomy): Eukaryota > Metazoa > Mollusca > Cephalopoda > Octopoda > Octopodidae > Octopus > Octopus bimaculoides. The sequence continues at coordinate 112,354,121 of NC_142929.1, forward strand.
AAAAGAAAAGCTCTACATTGTATTTGTCCCATCTTCGTTGAGCCCTGTGTGGCTAATAAAAGAAATGTATATGTTTGCATACGTACATATATGCATACATTCTTACGTATATACACGCATCTATATATTCTTTTATTCTTTTACACGCTTCAATCATTTGACTGCTGCTGCCATGCTGATACATACATACATACATACATACATACATACATACATACATACATACATATATATATATATATATATATATATATATATATATATATATATATATATATATATATATATATATATATATATATATATATATACACACATTAATATGATACGTAGTACGTTTATGTGTGTATGTGTGTGCGTTTTTTAGTATGAGTGTTCATATATATATAATTTCGGTAAACGCTGAAAATAGCAAATAAGGGAGGAAGAAAAGGAAACAGGAGGAATGAACAATTAGTTGGCAAAAAGACAAAGAAAGCAAAACGACTGTGTAGGAGACCAATAAAGGAAGAAGAAGAATACAAATGTAAAGAGGTATTTTGTTTTCCTTCAAAATACTAGCATCCATTAGATAGTGACATCAAGCTGAAGAGCTGTACCCGGATGTGACTGAGCGTACTTCCGGCAAGGCGTTACCGACGTTCAACAATAACAATGGTGTTAGTTGAAATAGAGAAAAGCCAAGAGAGTGATTCGAATAAAGACGTGAAATCGGAGTCAGAAATGAATGATATGAGATTAAAAGAAAAGCAACGATTGAGAGTTTGTGAGACGTTTAAAGATGAGCGCGGTGATGGCGGAGAGGGAAATGTTATGGAGGTATGATGTCAGTAAGAGAGAGAGAGAGAGAGAGAGAGAGTAGTGGTGGTGATAGTATTAGGAGTGTCGTGAAAGGAGGTGTGGAGAGGGAGACAGCGTTTTAAAGTAGTCAAAACCTTGCGATGATTGAAAATGAAAGCGTATCTGAAAGAAAGCAGCTACCGAGATATAAAGAGACAAGTAGAATTGTTAAATGTTGGTTGAGAGATTCGAAGTAGGCGACGGATGTAAAAAATAAAAAGAATCCGGGGGCTGATGTGGGGAAGAGACAACAAGAAGAAACAAAGAAAAAAAATAGACTATCGTACAATATAATATAATACGTTTAGTTAGAATTTGATGAAGTAAATTTAGAAAACAAATAAACCAAAAATGAATGCATAAAAGAGAAAAAAAGAAGACTTAAATATGAGTGTGTTATTGTTCGTATTCTTGGTATTTTCATACTTGGTTCCGTTGTATTTTTACGTTTTCTATGAATCTTAAGCTTTCTGTGATTCTTCTTGAGTTCAATTTTTCCAAAGATGTTTTATATCGATATCTCATCGTTCATGCATTTTCTGTAAGTCAGTCCTTAGCTTTTATTGTTGTTTTCATGAGAGAGATCAATGAAAACTGTACATATATTATACCATTTCAGTTCAAAGAAAAAGGACAATGTATGTGCGTGCGCGTGTATGTGTACGTATGTATATGTACAGGCGCACACGCACACACAGAGACGTATATATATATATATATATATATATATATATATATATATATATATAAATGCCTGTATATACTCATTCTTTCATTCATTTTATTCTTTTAATGGTTTCAGTCATAGGATTGTGACCATGCTGGAGCACTGCCTTTATTTTCATCCAGTTTTGTTGTCGCTTTATGGTTGGAAATTGGTCCATGATTGAGTTTGTAGCGCCTGATCTTCCCTGAGTGTACCCTTGAATGTTGGCTGGCCCTGCATCGTCGTTAGGAATTTATCCGATGTTTTTTTCTTGAAAGTCTCAGTAGCAGTTCCTGGTTTCTTTAGGTGGGCAGTTGAACAGTTGAGGGCCTTAAAATATCAGACTGGAGCAATATAATGCTTTTGCTAGTAATTTCGAAGGTGGTATATTTGGAAACTGACAATACCTACCAGTTCGTGCATTAGAATTCTCTCTAATGCCGAAGTTTGGAACATGTCCTTCCAGGATTTTTCATACGTATATGATAATATATATATCACTTTTCGGCGTTCAAGAGAGCAGAGACGCGGTGCTTTGAGACGTTCCCATTAAATAAGGCTTTTAACCGAAGTTATTTTACTAGTGAACGTTGTTTGTAACCCTTCAATTTCTTCTATTTGATTGGATGAGTTTCGAGACCAAAGCTGTGAACAGTAATCTAATCTGCCCACAAATAGAGTTTTTCATAGAGTTAGCATAACTACCGGTTCTCTTGTCACGAAAGTTCATAGGATCCATCCTTTGAGATGACTGGATTTACAGACCAGTTTGGTGATGAGGCTGATGAAAGATACATCATTTGACATGATTACTCCTCAGTCACTTATGTCCTTAATGCTCTGAATGATTGTATTACCTGGTGGAAAATATTGTGATCTGTGTGTAATCCCCCCCATAATGAAGAAACTGAAATTTTGATGGACTAAATTTCATAGTCTTCAACTGAGATTCAGTTCATTTTGTAGTGTGACAGTATCTTCTGGAATTTGAATACTCATCAATATTTTTGTCATTGGTATAATCCATTAGGTTGGTTTGGTGCACTTGTGACCCTATACCTGATAGAGTGATGATAAATATTAATGGTCCTAAAACCGTGTCCTGATTGATACCAAGATCCCTTAACTTATGATAAATGATTCCCTGTTTAATCTTGTCAAACACCTTAACAAAATCAAGGTATAAGCAATCAATGTTCTTTCCTCTGAAGAAAATATTAAGGGTAGTATTATGGTGTTGTAATAGTTGTGACAGGCAACTTCATCCAGTCCGAAAACCATGCTGTGTGTCGTCTAAGAGGTTGTTTTCCTTAAGATATTTAAGTATTCTTTTTCGGACAATGCGTTCGATAATTTTAGATGTGTGAAAGTGAGAGAAATAGGTCCATAATTTTTTGCAAGGAATCATCGTATACTTTCAACATTGTTATTGAGTTGAGTTTGTGGGTTAATGACAGCAATAGTGTGTGGTTTTGCACTAGGGTAACAGCAGTGGTTGGTGTTACGGAGAGCTAAAAGGTTTTTATCGATTTCTTTTGCCAAGAAAAAACGTTTCTTATGCACATTGCTTAATGATATATTTTCTTTATATATCTAAAATAATTAACTGTATCATTCTCACAATGCAAATATGATTTTAAAAAGGCAATAAAGTTTAAGCTTCTAAATAAATATTTGAGTAAATATACTGTCGACGATTTCACCAGAGAAGATGGATCACTTCCAGAACCATTTAAATCTCCGATGTTGGTGGAATGAAGTTATCATCTGACCGGAGTTCCGTCCGAATGCCTACAGCATAGTGGATTCCTCTAAAGTAATGCAAGAGCAAGAGGCTATAAGAGATTATATTTACACACTGTACCAGTTAGTGAGATTGAACTCTGAAGAACAAGGTTACGAAACGATATTCTTAGGCATGCAGCTATGATTGCGCTTATATATTTTTCAAAAGATAAAGAATTATTGATAAACATTCGACAAATATACTTGTCTAAATATATATGAGAGCATGTGTTGATGTGGAAGTGCGTATGTGTATATGAAGTCATTGAAGCGTCCAGTGAAGTGTACGATACACGACCAAGGAGTTTGAACACTATATGTTTCATTACACTCCAAAATAGATGTCTGGGGAAAATCCGCGGTATTACAAAGATAATTCAATGTTAAAGGTGTGTAGGTATAGGAGTCGTAGAGTACAGATAAGTAGTAAATGTCAGGACAATAAAGTGAGGAATAAATTACTTATAATATATAAAGACGTTTTAATTAATGATTACATAAAATCTAATATTTTTTAATTTTTAACACGGAAGATACCTCTTCAAGAACATTATAAGAAATAAAGAATGTTAGATACTTAGGGTTGTCAAGAAGATACAAAGAGAGATGTGATAGATAATAGGGAGACATCAAGTTTGGTGTTAGTTCATGGATAATATAAATAGTTGTTATAAAATAAAGTGCTTAGATTAAACGGATAGTCCGATTTGTCTATCAAAGTCTAGATAGTAGAAACATGACATCTCCAAAGGTCATAAAACCATCTTAGATAAAAATGCAGTATAATCTCGGTAATACGCACACACACAACCACACACACACACACACACACACACACACACACACACACACACAGTGTTAAATTAACATACATTTAACCTCTCTCTCACTACAGAAAACCTCATGGAAGCAACTTAGTTCATTTCACTTGGTTTTGCTGAACACTCAAGAGAGACCACTTCGTTCTACAAATATGGAGAAAGTAACTTACAATTACTTATAAATAGTGAATGTGCGTACGTATGACATGTAAATGAATTACGTCATCACTTGTTATTCCTAGTATTTTTCATATGAGTTTGTAATCAGCCTCCTCTCTGTATGGAACGAACAGAATAGACACGTGATTTTCTGGTAAAAAAAAAGAAAGGCTTCGTGAAACCAGCTGGTCTCTGGTTCGTTTTCCCGAGAGAGCACTGTAATTTCACCATGGATTCAATACACACATGTACACATATATGTTCATGTGTATGTGTACGCTTCTGTACGTGTGACCATAAACGCGTGGATGTATGTGTGTATAGCTACAATAGCATATGAAATATGATAGCATATTAATTCAAAATGGTTCTTGACTTGCTTATTGAAAGAATTAAAGTAACACCTGAAAAGTGTTATTATTATTATTAAGATAAGACTTACTTGGAAACGGATGCGTGGCGTTCGATCATATAATAACATAAATAATATATATATATATATATATATATATATATATATATATATATATATATATATATATATGTATGTATATATACATATATATGCATATATCCATACATATATGTACATACCTACATCTATATGTATACATACATGCATATATGGGTACAGGACATCGAAAAACGTTAAACACAATGAGAAACGAAAACATACAGACGAAGACAGAAAACGAACTTTTTTTCGAACAACGAAAAAACACTTTCACCCTCCGCAAAAAATTCCAAATTTTATTAAATTTGCTTTGCGGGAAGGACTGTTCCACCGAAGTCGCGTATTGTCCTTGCCTTCGAAATGCGGAGTAGATGGAACAGGGACAACTGAAGAAAGGAAATTTTCTTTATGTTGCATGTCTCATTTCTTTGTTTTTTTCGTTGTTCGAAAAAAAGTTCGTTTTCTGTCTTCGTCTTCGTGTTTTCGTTTCTCATTGTGTTTAACGTTTTTTGTAATGTCCTGTACCCATATATGCATGTATTTATACATATAGATGTAGGTATGTACCTATATGTATGGATATATGCATATATTTATATATTATTTATGTTATTATATGATCGAACGCCACGCATCCGTTTCCAAGTAAGTTTTATCTATGTATATATATATATATATATATATATATATATATATATATATATATATATATATATATACATATATACTTTTATATTTATTCATACATACACACACACACATATAAATAAATAAAGGTGTATATATGGTGATGTTTCCTTTGCACAATTTTGTTTAATATCAATCAAGCTATTAAGGGCCAAACATTTTTGTAACTCTTTGCTATACGCAATATCTTCTGCTTACTTAAACGTCTTCGAGTTGACTATGCTTCGCTAACGAAGTACTACAAGGCCAGACCATTTTTGCTGTTATTTAAAAAAAACAACAACAGCAAATTCTCAATAAGGCGTGATAATTAATTCATTAGAATTAATTCTTAATTGAAAAAAAAAATTTATTTTGTGAATTTTGTGATTGCCGTTTGGTAAATCTCAATTCATTCGGCGTCTGGTTTATCTTTTTGCTCATACATCATTGACAATATCGAAACGTTTGTGATTTATCCTAGCCATGCTGGTTAATTCCTTCATCGAATCTTTCTTGAAACATTGCCACAAATGAAATTTACCAAATCCCCCTCACCGCTGCATGTTCTCATTAAAATTTGAACCAATTTTAGTTTTGGGGGTTGTTTCCCTTGCAGTCAATGAGAATTATCATTAACTCTAGTGATTTCTATTTCTATCGTTAGTGAATTTTTAATTGATTAATTTAACAAAAAAGTTTTTGATTCACTACAGTATTTTAGACCACAGTTAAGTATATATGGATGTACGGATATGTGTTCGTATTATTTATATGTATGAATTTATACATTTTGTGTAACCGTCTTTACGTTAGACACTACTTAAAACACGGTTTATTTTATGCTTCATAATCTAGAAATGATAAATATGCATTGCTAAAATTAGTATCAGGCGTAGAAATAAGTAATGAGATTAATATTAACAACCAAAATCTTTTAAAACGGAACCCAAACATCGCCGTAATTTAATGAATGACACAAATAACTGATTAAATGGACTATATATATATATATATATATATATATATATATATATATATATATATATATATATATTAGTATTATGCATGTATATATATATATATATATATATATATATATGGGAGAATATACAAATAATAACAACAGACGAGGACAGGTGGTGTAAATAACAAAAGGATATATTAGTATGACGCTCGGTAATACGGAAAGTCTTTGACGTTTCGAGCTACGCTCTTCAACAGAAAGAATACGGAGACAAGGAGAAAAACACGGAGAAAAAAAATTGAATAGTGTTCAGTCAACGGTCAATCATATATATATATATATATATATATATATATATATATATATATATATATATATATAAGTTAAACATAAACATAGGTTAACGCTTGAGCATTACGAACATTGTTTACTTGTAAATATATTTTACATAGGAAAATATATGGTATTCACTTCATCGAATTTTCCTCTCTCTAAATTTGCAATATTTTGTTTACTTTAGCTGCGTGTAAGTTTAATAAGTTTATGCACCTGGATATATATATATATATATATATATATGTATTTGTTTTTAGAATATTGAGAGTTAGGTTTAATAAAAAAATATTAAATCTTAAAATATTCACAATGCCTCTTGAAGATTGTAAAAAAAAAATTCAAATAATTATAAGAATAAATAATGCATCACAATAGATGTATAGAAAATGAAAAACAAAATTCCCATGACGCATAAAAATGAAATGCTCACTGAACACTCTAGTTAGAAGGAATGATTCAACTAGATTGCAGGAATGAGATATTGTGACAAGAAATGAGGCACTGGCAACTTCATAAAGCGTGGTGAAGAAAATGGCGAGAGATGAGTGAGAACTAGAAAATCAAGATGAAAGAAACCTGAAATGTGATATCAACCCTTATTCTTGTTTCTTTCAAACAGCCTTCGAATTGTTTTGTGCTTTGGAGGCAGATAATGACTATATTAGTTTCTTGTTGGGCCAACCACAAAACACAGTTCACAGAGCTCCCCCTACAGGGTATTTCAAAAGGAGATAAAAATACTTCTTTTAAATGTTCCTCAATAAAAAGAAAATAAACAATAAATCCAGTGAATGAGCCAACGATAAAAAAAAATAGAAAAGAGAACTTTGAAAAAGTATATGAATAAATCAGATAAAAATTTTTTAAAAAATATCTGCAAATAAAATCAAACAGGGGAGGGCTGGGAAAATGAAGAAAAAAAATAGGCTAACATGCTGTTCAAGTTACGTTTAAAATGGCTGCCTGCCGTTAGCTATACAATAACGCTAATACAAAGGCTGCTTGCTTTTCTATTGCTTGTCTGCCCTCTTAATGAGGGTTTTGCATCAATTGAGTCAGTCTTCGTGTCAGCCATGTCACTACGTTAAACTATTATAGCGCTGTGATAAAATACTCTTCATAAACCTCGTGTTTTCAAAATTGACTGCTGGATTGTGAATGCGGTCTCAAAGATCAATTGTTGTTTAGAATGTTATACATGACTTTTAAAGTGTGTCGAATGTTTGTTTGCACCGCTGCACCTCAAACAATTCCATGGAAATATATAATCGGTAAACAAAGGATACACAAATTATTTTATATAATATAGATATTTTTGTTGATACTATGTAAACTACAGAGTTAGTTAATAAGCACAGGCGAAGGAGGAGCACAGTAAAGATATTTCGGCTGCTGTAGAAAACAACTCTGCGTCAGAGTAAGAGGGGGAAAGGAAGTAAGACATAAAATTTAATTTTGTTACAGCGACAGAGGATTGACTTTGAAGAAAAAAAATCATTATAAATTGTCGTGAGCTATAATATCTATCGAAAAATTATGTTTTATGGGGAAACAGTTATGAAGTGATGAACTCATTGCTATGTAGAACAGTTCGAATCCTATGGGTCATATGTTAGAAGCAAATTGACAGAAGAGAGATTATTACAAACTGAATAGGATTAAGTTAAGGGGAGGGTGTTTCTCAGACTGAATATGCTATAACTTGAAGAGGAATCGGTTTCGTTTACTAGGTAACTGAGTTCAGCAACGCATTAAAATTACTAAAGTAAATTAAAAACAAGAATAAAAATTTCGAATGTGGAACACCTTTGTATTTAATCAAGATAATGATTATCTGGAACTTAACATTCTTGAAATTTGAGAAAATTTCATGCGAGATAAAGTCATTTTACTAATTGAAAATGTTTGAAGACGCTGGAATGTAGCAAATTGAACATTTGAAATGGATGGCGAGTATTAGAGAAGATGGAGTAAAGATACAATATGATATACATCAAAATATTACCAGAGATATCCATCAATAGAATGTGTGATTTAGCGTTTAGAGACTAACCCAGACAAACTGGCGTAAGCATTGTAACGTAATTTAGAAATTTATGCAAAAGCAAATTGACTGGTGAATATCACAAAATATTCTAGACATTGATCGTTTCTCTTCAATACGTCCAAGTGGAATTAAATAGCAATTTATGAAGATGAAGGTCAGCTATTTGAACCAGTAGTTCATAAAAAGAAAAACAGAAAGAAAAAATAACAATAATATGAAAATGAGTTGCAGCTTGACATTTCTCATCGAATCCTTTATTGAAGACACACATAAACACGCACAAACACATATATATGCATGCACACGTAACCGCGAAGTCTTATATATATATATACATATATATATATATATATATATATATATATATATATATATATATATATATATATATATATATATATATATACATATATACTCATATATATATACATACTTATACATATATACACATATATATACATACTTATACATATATACACACATATATATATACATAAATACATATAACATACATATATATATATATATATATATATATATATATATATATATATATATATATATATATATATGTTATACGTGTATAATGTGTGCTTACTCTGTCACAATGCCTGGCAGTATACTAATAAAAAAATATTTCTATACTGGACTAGTGTGAATCACACCATGTGGTCGCTCTTCTTGCTAGAAATAGAAGCAAAATATTATCAAATCGGATAAAAAGTAAGATCACTTTATATAATATAGTTGTAAATAGAGAGACAGAGACAGACAGACAGACAGACAGAGACAGAGAGAAAAAATGTGATGTACTATATATCACCACGATCTAAGTATGATGGTATCCACTAGATTACGTCCTTGTTAGTTCCAGTGGCAACAAAAACTTAAAGCACACTCTTTCCTACCAATTTGTGCGAAAATCTGTAAGAACAATCAAAATGTAGTATCTCGAAAGGTTTTTCTTTTCCAACAGGCGAAGGAAATCAAAGGAGAATACGCTGTAAAGACACGCAGTATCAAATCACAAGAGAGAATAATCCTAACAGCTGCCCCACAGGTAAAGCAAAGATAGAGTACACCAAGACATTTTATGAAAGTGATCTAAAGGTCGCTGTGGATGAAACAATTTTAAGATTCTTTTGCTATATTGACTACAGAAAGGCCTTTGTCTTTGCAAACTATAGCCACATGTGGTGCATCATGTCTAATTTCGGCATTCCGAAATACCTCATTAGGTTTATCAAGCAGCTTTACATTCAGCTAGACTCCTGCATTCGATTATGTAATGAGAACACAAAAATTCGAAAATGGGAAAAGAGTTCGTCAGGGAGGTATACTTTCTCCATACTTGTTCAACACCTGCACAGAGTGGATAATACAAGAAGCAATACAGGAATACATGGTTTGCATATTTCTAATCTAAACTCTACTGCTCTACTTGCCAAGACTGAAGCCAGACTACAAGAAATAATAAGCAGAGTCAAGAAGGTATCAAATACGCCTGGTCTTTATCTGAACCATAAAAGTCATGGAAGTAGGAACAGAGGAAGTAAATGTTAACACCGAACTGGGCAGTGAGAAGCTCGAACAGGTTGAATTGTAAAAGTATCTTGCAGTCCAAATCTCTGAGCCAAGTATAGATAAAAAAATTAGGATACAGCTAGCCACAGAAAAAACGTTCACGGAAAAGTTTAATAACATCTATATCAGCAAAAATGTCCCAAGTTAAAAACCAAAGCTAATGCGTGCGCACATGTAACCAGTAGGCGTTTATGTTACGAAGCGTAGACTCTGAACAAATTTAAAGAGAACATAATCAATGCATTTGAAATGTGGATGTATATGAGAACGTTACGAATTTCTTACAAGGATCATCGAACAAAGTAGGTTAAAGACATTGCGAAAAACAAAAGCTCATCTTTTATGGTCATATTGGGAGTAGAGGTTTGGAAAACATTATCATGGAAGGAAGAGTAGAGGGAAGTAGATCGAGCAGCAGACAAGGAACGCAATGGATAGACAGTATCAAGAGCTGGTTGAACAAGAGTGGCAAGACAGCTGGAAAACGCGTGCTTAATCGGGAAGACTTTCGTTGTAGTGACATCAATGTCACTACACCATACACGACGACGACAACGACTTCCTGGTAAGTTCGCTGCTGATAAGTAGAGATCTATCAGCTGAATCTTGATATCAAATAACTGACACCTCTCATCTGCAGAGATTCGTTTGTTTTTTTTTTTCGACAGAAAAATAAATAGTATTCTTTTTTAAGTTATGGCCACCACATCCTAAGCTTAATTCGACACCTAGTTAAACGCCCCCACCTGTTCTGTGGGTACCTTTAGCGAAACCCACTCTGTTGCAATTTTCCAGGCAAGCTGTCTGCAACTAGTTACAGAGAACCCTCCAACCAAAACAAGGAGCCACGAGCACTACCCTTCTTGTTGCCTGGAGGACTAAGTTTAGGGAAAACTAAAGCGGATGCAGATGAATGACAAGTCTTCATATAACCCTTATTCACTACCGTCGGATTTCTGTAAGCAATAATAGTTCTTCAGAATTACGAGTCTCTCACACACACACATTTTTATCTTTTTATAATCTTTCCTTTCACTTTTCTCTAGACATGATTATCTACACATGTAAGGCGTCGTCGTGGCAGTGTCATTGCAGCACCGAACAAAGCGCTTAGCAGTCCCTTGGCATAATGATAATGTCTCAATATTATTACGATTAGAGAGAGACTGCTATAACGTGACATGACATTCTAGAAATAGTAGATAAGCTCTTTCACCTAACATCCTACCATCTTAAAAAGAAAGGCACTGTAGATAAAGGTGTCTTACATATACTTGTTACATCTGAGAAATAATGTCCCGAACTTCACGACAGGAAATTCTCCGAACATAGATGTGTCTGACTTGATCAGAACTCATCTAGGACAAAACAACACCAATATAACATATATGTGTTTCGTGCAACTTTCTCACATTAGTCCATAGTGTTGTGTGTATGTGTGTGTGTGTGAGTGTGCGTGTGTGTGTGTGTGTGTGTGTGTGTGTGTGTGAGTGTGTGTGTGTGTGTGTGTGTGTGTGTGTGTGTGTGTGTGTATGTGTGTGTTGATTTACATACAGTGATTTCTCTTGTCGAAAATTACTAACTCTACAACGTACAAAAAGACAACGGTAATTATAAACTTAATACTGAAGTAGAGCAATAGTAAAGCTGATAAAGAATAACGAATTCTCATAGTCCGGAATTAAATTGAAAAGAAAAGAATACCGTTTGAATATGTAATAATGAGCTAGGGAATAGTATGAAGAAGCTTGTATAAGGAGTAAGAAATTGATACAGAAGTTTGTCGCAAACCTACTCTCTTTCTCCACCTTCGATCTGCTCTCTCTCTCTCTCTTCTCGCCCCACCTCTCTCTTCTCGTCCCACCTCTCTCTCTCTCTCTCTCTCTCTCTCTCTCTCTTCTTGCCCCACCTCTCTCTCTCTCTCTCTCACACACACTTTTTATCTTTTTATAATCTTTCCTTTCACTTTTCTCTAGACATGATTATCTACACATGTAAGGCGTCGTCGTGGCAGAGTCATTGCAGCACCGAACAAAGCGGTTAGCAGCATTTATTCCGGCTTTAAGTTCTGAGTCCAAATTCCACCGCGGTCGACTTTACCTTTCATCCTAACGGGGTCAATAAAATAAGTACCAGTTGAACACTGGGATCGAAGTAATCGACCCCACGAAATAGCTAGTTTTGTACCGAAATTTAGAACCGTTATCATCTAAACATGCAAGTGGGCGAAGTGGTGAACTGGCAGAGTCTTTGCAGTGCTGGACAAAGCGCTTAGCAGCATTTCTTCCGGCTACAAGCTCTGAGTTCAAATTCAGTCGCGGTCGTCTTTGCCTTTCATCCTAACAGGGCCAGTAAAACATGTACCAGTCAAGTACTGGGTTGATTTAGTCTACTAGTTTTATCACCAAAATTTCGGCCTGGTACCAGAAGTATAAAAAATTGTCTACACGTGCAATATTTTTTTTCAGTTTAATTCAATCCTTGTTGTGAATGTTCAAAAGGATACACTATTATGTAAAGAATTAATTCTATTTCATCATTTTAGTACACATGCAAATATGCACACACATACACACATAAATCTATAGCTTGTGTGTGTGTGTGTGTGTGTGTGTGTGTGTGTGTGCGTGCGTGTATGCATGTACGTGTGCGAATAAACACACACACACACACACACACACACACACATACACACATATATATGTATGTAAACACATACATGCATGCAAGCGTGGCTGTGTGGTAAGAAGCTTGTGTCCCAAACCACATGGTTTCGGGTTCAGTCCCTCTGCGTGTCACCTTGGTCAAATGTATTCTACTATAGCCTCGGCGCAACCAAAGCCTTGTGGATGGATTTAGTAGACGGAAACTGAAAGAAGCCCGTTGTATATATACATATATATATATATATACATATATATATATATATATATATATATATATATATATATATATATATATATATATGTGTGTGTGTGTGTGTGTGTGTGTGTGTGTGTGTATCTTTGTGTCTGTGTCTGAGACCCTCCATCACCGCTTGACGACCGGTGTTGGTGAGTTTACGTCCCCGTAACTTAGCGATTCGACAGAATGAACGATAGAATAAGTACTAGCTCCATTATGACTTCAATCAAACGACTGAAACAAGTGAAAGAGTAAAAGAATATATATATACATATATATATATATATATATCAATATTTGTTATCATGCCGACTTATAAAAAGAATTGTACAGTCCGACGAAGTCACTGTCAAAATATATATGTCTGTGTGTATTTTACGCGCGCACACACACACACACACACACACACACACACACACACACTTATCGGATGTTTAATATTTATATCGTTTAATGGAATAAGTTTTCTAAATTCATGACCTGTTCCAATTGCCTTTGCCTATGCAGTACATGCGCTGTCAAATGAGCAAACATTGTTTCGATTCTATCGACCTAAGAGAAAAAAATACTTGTGTTTCGGCAAAATAAATCATTATTATTTATAGAGAAATTAAAATTGCTCACGCTTCTTTCTTGAAATTAAACAATAGGAATTATTTTAAGATGACTAATGCTTCAGGGAATTTTTTTACTATTTTATCGATCTTTTTCTTCTTATTCTTTACATGACATTTATTTGTCTTAATTATTGGTTCGCGTAATTATTGCTACATTTGCGTGATCGTAGTATGCTATTTAAACATTTGATAATAATTGCTTAAAACGTTTCTGACAGAACTCCTTCTGAAGTCTATACTAGTATGGTGGTATTTTATTTAAGGATTTGTTGAAATATGAGGCAAACCGTAAACAATTTTTGCTAATCATAAAAATGGCACCTTTTTTTCATTCAGTTTTATAAGATGTGTGCGACACTGTTCATTGCCAGACAAATATTTTAATATTTTTTTATCTCACCTTTGAACTATTGAATAATTTTGAAAGCTCAGTGACATTTGGTTAACTTCGAAAGTATTGAAATTGTGTTTTACTTGTTCTAGAGAGATATTTCCCGTTTTTAGTTTCTTATTCAGTCTATATGTATATATATTTTGTCTCTTCTCTCTTATAGTTTGTAATGATTTAATGATTTGGATACCCAACTCTCATTGTTTGTGTATCATTGTTTGTCTTATTAACCCTTTCGTTACTAACCCGGCCGTAGCCGGCCGAAAAAATGTTTTGGTTCATAAGACTAACCCGGCCGTAGCCGGCCGAGCGTACCCATTGTTATTTAAATGTATATTTGAACCCAAATTTCGTTAGTACATTCGTTCAAACACCTGATTTCACTTTGCAAACAGTTGAGTTATTGTCTCTGACATTATTTGGCGTGATATTTGAACTCAGTGAATTTTGGAAGATTTTTTCCACATTTTTTGCGGCGTTAATTTTTTTCAACTTTGAAGATGGAGAGGAGTTTCATGCTATCAAGCAGTGATTCTGAATTTGAAGGTTTTTCAACAGAAGATATGGAGATATCGAAGAAAAGAATGATTGAGCTACAAAAGCACTTGGTGAACGATAATGAATCGGATATTTCTGTATCCGAAACTGAAAGCAGCGACAGCGACACCGAGGATGATTTTACACCAGAAAAAGATTTTTTAAATATTTTTATTAACAATTTTTCTGAGGAAACAGGGTCTACCCATAGTCTTTCTCAGGAATCGAAACCTTTAGACTTCTTTTTCATGCTTGTTTGAAATGATTACTGCGGAAACAAACCGTTACGCAGATTGTAAACAAACCGGAAAAAAAAAGATAGCTTGTGGTTTCCTGCAACTGTAGATGAAATACGGGCATTTTTTGCCATAAATATTATTATGGGTATTAGACAATTACCCAGAATAACAAATTACTGGAGCGATCAGGAACCTTTTGGCGATGAATATATTTCCAGTATTATGAACGAGTACGATTCGTGAAGCTGAACCAATATTTACATGTGAGAGACACTAGCAGTACCCCACCCCCACCCAGTACGTGGAGAACTTAGAGACAAAAATTATGCAATAGAATTGATTAAGAACCCTTTTTTTAATTATGTTCCAAATATCACATTAATATGTTGATAAATAAAAAAGTTACAGGTGTTTAATGAGACTAGTCTAAATTCATGATTACTTCAGAATTTAATTGAAACTCATGAGGGGTGTATTTTGGCCAGAAATATAGTAACGAAAGGGTTAAGGCGGTGAGCTAGCAGAATCGTAAGCGCACTAAACGTAATGTTTAACGGTATTTCGCCCATTGCTACGTTCTGAGTTCAAATTCCGCCGAGGTCAACTTTGCCTTTCATCCTTTCGGGGTCGATAAATCAAGTACCAGTAGAGTACTGAGGTCGATATAATCGACTTAACCATTTCCCACAAATTTCAGGCCTTGTGCCTATAGTAGAAAGGATTATTGTTTGACTTATTCACTTTAGTCTTAAACCTGCAACATAATGAGCTGTTACTCTACCCCACTCTTTGCTACATATTTTAATATCTGAACCACCTGCCATTACGTTGTTCTTATAACTCATTCACTATACGGAAAGTTCTTTCATAATTTTCCTGAATTTAAAATATATATTTATTAGCGCTGAGCTTCTTGTGATGCCTTCTCCAACCCCTTCTCTCTCCCTCAACACACACACACACACACACACACACTCACACACACACACACACACTCACACACACACATATACTATATATATATATATATATATATATATATACTGACGTACCCGGTAATTCCCGGGAAAGCGGGGCTTATCCCTTGGTTCCGTTCTCATAATTGCTTCGCTAATCCAATACAAAGTATGTAGCCCTTAAAACGGTTTTTGTGCATTTACAGAGAATACCGAACTGTCTTATACAGGATCTTGTTTTTAGGAATTCCCAATAATTTATGAATACTCAAATTGTGAAGTCAGTTATGTAATAGCATGAAATTAGTTACCTGATAGTAAAAATTCAAATAAATTAGCCCCGAAAAGGGCTTTAATGCGTTTCCAGAGTATATAGAACTTAGGAGGAAATACTAATAAAGTATGTATACTAAAATCGTGAAGCATGTTACGTAATAACAGGTTAATCAGATACGAGATAATAACAATTCAAAGTAAATAACTCTGAAAAGGGCTTTGGTGCGTTTCCAGAGAATATTACCCTCAGCGGCGCTAGTGTTGGTATATTCGTGAATAAGTCACTAACCGAAATAAGTGGATCTATTGTTTAGGAAAATACTATTTACTTGTTTAAGGGTTGTAATGGATAAATTACGAAAATAACTCTAACAGTTTAAATACTAAGAAATAAGCATACTCAATTTCATTTTAACCAAATAATTTAGGAAAATGAATGAATTAGTTCCTTTGGCTGTAAAAAGAAAATATATTAGATATATATATATATAAGGATCCCTTCCAGGAACCCTATTATCGGTTTTTTTCGACAACCTGAGTATGCTATGAGGTTTCTATTCACGTGTCAAGTTTCATCAAAATCGATAAAACGATGTCGGAGGAGTTAGCTAACAACTCCACACACACACCTACAGACAGAATTTCCCACATATGTTGTAGATATGTATGTATGTATATATGTTTGTATAGATCATAAAATGTCAGAAAGTATAGGAGGTGAATATATTTATTTAACCACTTGTTATCCTTAGGGTTACGGCAATTTCGCAGCTTTTATCATGTAATATTTTCAGTGTATAATATATAATGTTTATATGTCTACACTAATGTTTATATGTCTACACTACGCATTATACAGTTCCATTGCGTATTACCAAATCAGTGCTGATAAAGAAAGCTAGCTCATCAGATCACCAGAACATCGATGTCATAGGTACAAACATACAAAATAAATAAGCGTTGTTTGAGGATGATGAACAAAACACCCATGCTTCAAGGGGAGAATTATTCAAACATCAGCCTCAGAAAATCCTTCTCAGCACATGATGGCTATAATGCCACCCCTCCCGCCACTACTACTCGTGATCACAGATGCACATATCCATATGATATATATATATATCATAGAGAGAGAGAGAGAGAGAGAGAGAGAGAGAGAGAGAGAGAGAGAGAGAGAGAGAGAGAGAGAGAGAGAGATGAGAGAGGGAGAGAGAAAGACAGACAGGCAGACAGAAGGAGCATAATTGATTTGGAAGTTACTCACTATAACGTTTGCTCTGATTTTCTTTCGGAATTTTTTGAGTGCAAATTGAAAATAAACATTTATCACTCTTAAACTATTTTCAATGAAATTATCGGGATGCAAACATAGAGGGCGGGTTGTTCTAAACTGAAAGGAAAAAAAAAAAAAGAAAAAACATTATAGAGGCAATGACAGTTGTTCATAGCGCTTGGAGACAATTGTGAGGAGAGGTCATGTGTTGCAGCATATCAGTATAAACGAGAATATAATGAAATAAGAGTGATCTAAAGAATAATTTCGATAGAAATAACAAAGCAATGGAACGATTACAATGGAAGCTGAACAGGAATGTTAACTCATCTGAAAAGTCAGAGTGGTACCAGTATCAATGTCAATCAATTAATGAGATGAATAGGTGCTTTTTTTCTTTTAATATGCATATATTTTGATAAGAAAAGTCTACAATCAATCTCGATTATATTTTTTTGCAATTTAGATTTAGTTTGTGATCAGCCCTTATGGAAGAGGAGTTCCAATCGTAACTATCACCCCTTTTTGTTTATCATGGACTTCATTGCTTAATGCCTCTTTCATTATTTAAGTTAGAAAAGTTTGATTTGACAGATGCAATATATTATAAGTTGGCCAACTAAGAAGAGGCTCTACTGTAGGTTCGTCTTTATCATATTTATCTAGATAGGTGTTATAGAACGCTGTGTAAATGAAGTTTAAAGAGGCTATTAATCAGTGAGAATTTATAATTTATAAAATAACTACCTTATCACAACATTTATTGATTTTACTTTAGATATGAGGAGATGTAGACACCAATGGTTTATAGAAAAAGTAGCTATTTCTCATCGAAACAAAGGACATATAACTCCTGTTTGACAACACCAGCCATATCCTTGAAAGTAAAAGCTAAAGAGATTTAAGTTCATTTATTCTAGGACTCCCACTCTTTCTTTGTTTGGTTACATGGATCTGTTCATTAGCTGTCATGTATTGTATGAATGAATACTTTTAATCTTCTGTATGATCCATTGTTGCCTATTCATCGATTCTGCTTGCTAATCTTCTAATTAGTTGTGTCCATTATGCTCACGAATGCATAATGCTTAGAATAACGTGGAAGGACTAGACAACAACGAAATGGATCTGAGAACAAACGAGTTGAAATAGCATTATCAGGTTTATAAAATGATTGAAATAGAATTGAGGTGGACATGTCCTGATGATGAGTGGCAACAGGTAGACGAAAATGTAACCGACTGGATTCCGAGAGACCGTAAAAGAAACTGATTATGGGCAACGGATGGGGAATTAGGTAAAATTCAGTAATAAAAGGAAAATGTGTGGGGGACATCTCAGAATCTTACAACTGAAAAGTCTGGAAAAATACTAGTCCTTTACACAGTAGTAGGGAATTGATTCCTAATTAATATCATCTATCAAACATGTGGATTCAATAACTGTCTATATAAAATTTCATCAAATAGAGGATTAAATATTGATTTCTTATCTTTACACTAGGCCAAAGATTGTTAGAGTCGATTGATTGGGTACCAGCACTCTATGACCTTCTTGAAATAACACTTAAATTCCCTTAAATCACAACCTGTCGTATTAGCAAAGGAAAGAACTCATTGCTTGATATAGTTTGAAATACACGCAATGATCACAGGATGCATTTAATCGTAAGTCTGTACAGTGAGAGCAGACTGAGGCGAAACAACAACAAAAGTATGCACTGCTTATTTTAACAAAATTTGGAGGGTGGAAAAAGAAAGTAATACTATTGGCATGATTTTAAATTAAACCTGAGGACCTAAAGTAAAAATCGTAGTTAAGAATTTTGTTTTGGTATGACGTGGTTCAGGGTTCATTATTGCAGCGCGGCGCTCTGGGCAACTCTTTTCTACCATAGCCTCATGCTGACCAAACACCTTATAAAAGGAATTTGGTAGAAACTGTGCAGAAGCCCATTGTGTGTGTGTGTGTGTGTGTGTGTGTGTGTGTGTGTGTGTGTGTGTGTGTGTGTGTGTGTGTGTGTGTGTGTGTGTGTGTGTGTGTGTGTGTCAGCGAATGAGTTAAACATCGACGAGAAAATCGAAAATTAGATGATTTTCAAACGAAGTCCTTTCCATACTCGTTCAACATTGATTGTTAGAAACTCCTTTGCTTTCCTCGCTATCAGAAATGCCACATACCATTGAGTGAGACGTTGATCGCAAATTTTCAGATTTCTTCAATGTTAAATATGTGTGTGTGTGTGTGTGTGTGTGGTAGTAGTGAATTCAATGATCCCAGTACATGACAGACTTCTATATAATCGACTCTAGTAGTACGTCACAAGCCATTATGCACTACATATGTTTTGTATATTGCAGTTATCGCGTACTGCAAATGTTGAGCATTATTGCAAATATCGTGCAGTAAAGAAGCCATTTGTTATCATTTAACTCTGGTGAACTCTGATCAAG
>NC_142929.1:112381631-112384131 GCF_046866305.1 Octopus bimaculoides
TTCTTTCAGTTTCCGTCTACCATGTCTATTCACAATGTTTTGGTCCACCCGGGGTTTTAGTTGGAGACACTTACCCAATACGTCATGCAGTTGGACTAAACCCAAAATCATGCGTTTGTATAGGAAGCTTCTTACCACAGCCAGGCCTTGCAAAGTACTTACTTGTATATTCACTGTAACGAAAAGCAGTGCTTGAATACCCTCCAAAAAGCTAAAGTTGAAATCACGGTAGCTCCTACATATGTGTGCGTGAGTGTATATTACGCGTGTACGCACAAACACACACTCAGCACACGCATTCACATACACGTGTATACATACATATACATGCAAAAATGCATACATATGAGTATCTTTGTGTAGTGAATCTGTTAATTCATTTATTCATGTTAGTAATATTGGCTCTGTTATGCAAATTAGGCATACCAATTGAGCTATATCTAAGTTTGTGCGTACTATACATAACTATAAGCTAATATTCTCTCCCTGACAGGAATAAATAATGAGTCGCTGATGAGACATTAATTAACAATGAAACTGGTCGAATGGAAGAAAAATCTGTGTTTTAACTACGATATCTACTTTTCACCGCTAAGCAAGAGTTGTTTACTTCTAATAAACATTTCTGTCATGAGCACAAGACCAGAAATTTGGGGTTGGATTAGTCAATTAAAGTATACTAGTTCATGTATAGTATATTATTATATCGTTTCCAGAATAGTAAAAAGCAGGATTTGCATTAAGAACTTAAAGAGCAGGAAGGAATATCTCAAGGATTTCTTCTTTTTTCCCTTTTTTTCTTTCTTTCATTTTTTTTTTTTTTTTTTGCCTAACACTAACGATTCTACCACCCTGCTGCCTTAAATAATTCCTAACATAGGCCTAACGCTATATATTTAGTAGAGATGTTAAGTTGATCGTATTAAACCAAATTTGGCGAGTATTTTATTTTATCGCACCCGCAAAGTTGATCTCGACGGGATTTGAACTTCGAACTGTAATTAAATCCCGCAAAATAATTAGCCTGGTGCTCTGACAACTCTGTCAGTTCACCGTTCTCATGTTTACTAATAATATTTTCACCACAAACATGCACCGCGCGCGCACACGCACACACACACACATTTACACTGAGTTCTAGACAATACTTTTAAGAGGCTCTCGTGTCAATGTTACTTCAAAGCATACGCAAACATAAACGTTAATTAATTTGTTTTGTGATGTGTTATTTAGTTGTAAAACTTGCACCAATGTCTGAGAAATTGTAGAAATCAAGGTTTTACGAGACTTCACGTAGCTTGGAAAAGTGATTATCAGATTGTGAAATATAAAATTTGATAACTAGAATGATCTATCGTAACAACGATGTAGCACTAACAAATTGATGTGAGAAAAACCTGGCTACTGTTTCTTTCGTATCGAGTCACCATTTAAAGGCTCTCAAATTGATTTGAAGTGGCCGTTGTCTTTGTATTTTGTGTAAAATACTTCATTCTACATGAATTCAGTTCAGTATGTTCTTAGGTAGGTTAACTACCAATGCATCTGTTACCGACAATTAACTAGTGTTCAGTCTAATGAGAATTGCATCTGTTATCTATTGGCCGTCCATAACACGGGAGTTAAACATCAATACAAGGTTTAAGAGATATTTATTTTATGTTTCATCTGGATCTAATTTATTCGTTTACCCATATCTAGTAAAAATGTGTTGATCACACCTATACTAGCTAACTGACACTCCGTCGGTTACGATGACGAGGGTTCCAGTTGATCCGATTTACGGAATAGCCTGCTCGTGGAATTAACATGCAAGTGGCTGAGCACTCCACAGATATGCGTACCTTTAACATAGATTTCAGAGGGATTCATGATGTGACAAAGCTGGCTATTTGAATTACAGGTACACCTTTTTGCCAGCTGAGTAGACTGGAGCAACGCGAAATAAAGTGTCTTTCCCAAGGACACAACACGACGCCAAAAATCGATCACCAAGAATGGAACACACGATCTTACGATCATGAACCGAATACCCTAACCACTACACCACATGATCAACTATACATAGAATAAATATTTTGTACAATGTGGTCACACATGATTTCTTAACATCACATCGGAAACGAAACAATGTTAACAAAAACACGAACGTGGGCAGCAGATTTTTAAGTTATAACAAACAATACCAGTAGATTATCGTTTTCTCTCATACATCACCAAGCAAAACTGTAGAGGCAGTTTGAATGAGGTGGAAATGATTCGTGTAGAGTCCGTTCCAGACTACTGGCCATACACAGTTCTTCCAACAGGGTTAACGAACCGGGACTGTATTTCTATGAGTTACGTTTAAAGATGCACTGCACCTACACACACGGGCGCACGCACGCACGCACGCACACATACATACATAAGCATGCACACATGTATGCATGCTCATATGTACACATGCACATATATATACGTACATATATACATACGTACATATATGCATACGTATATA
>NC_142929.1:112389131-112406631 GCF_046866305.1 Octopus bimaculoides
TTCTTTCTCTTCTCCTTCACTGTCACCCTCTCTCTCTCTGTATATGTGTTTGTGTGCGTGACTTTGCGAATTGGTAAGTGTGTATGAAAGAGAGAGCGAGGACTTTTTGCCGCATTTGTTTGTGTATGTATATGCGTTTGCATGTATGTATGTTTAAAAGTCTCTGTCTGACAGGAGAGACGTGGTAAGGGATAGAGAGCGACAGAGAGAGAGAGAGAGAGAGAGAGAGAGAACCGAGAATCGTAAGCAATGCATGTATTGTACATAATCCATATCATTGTGCATTTCTCTGCTATCTAACCTGACAGCAAAAGTTCATAGGTGCAATATGTTTGTCTCATCCTACCATGTTCACCGTGTTACAACATAAAACTAATTCCTAGAACGTTACTGCTTGTGACCACGGAATGGATATTTGACTTTATGAATTTCAATTCCGTAGTCAATGAATATGTTATTTCCTCTTTGAATT
Organism: Octopus bimaculoides; assembly: GCF_046866305.1. NCBI lineage: Eukaryota > Metazoa > Mollusca > Cephalopoda > Octopoda > Octopodidae > Octopus > Octopus bimaculoides. Next base: position 112,389,604 of record NC_142929.1, read on the forward strand.
TATGAATGAAAATATCATAATGCTGTTTGATCGTGACTAATTTTACACTATATTTCTGCTACATTTTTTTCAAAAGAAGAAAAAAAGAAGAGAGAAAGCCTAACAAAAAATGAATTTTCTTTATCAGTGTTTATTTATATTGTTTCGTTTTTATTCTGTATTTTTAATCCGCATTTTCAAGCATAATTCATCAATTTTAATAAAAAATGAATTATATCAGTTTTTAAGCAGAATGAATTTAAGGATTAGGAGTATCACAGCTATCACTTAGAGAGCAGCCACAGAAAAGGAATGTTTTCACAAGATTATTGATCTGAAATTAAAGAGGTTTTCTATGATGAAGTCTTTTTTTCTCAGTGCCTAAAATTGATGAGGCCGAGAGAAAACTCTTAACCTTTCTCTGCTTTTTTTTTTTTTTAATATAAATTCATGAAATTGAAATTCAAAAGCTGCTTTTACTTATGAACACCAACGCACATAGAGGCCAACGTAATCCTCTTTCTGCTTGGAATCATTATTGAATATGCAAATTGTTCTGATTGTTTGGCACATAAAACAATGGAAAAAAAAACAATGGAATAAAAAAAAAGCTTATAAATACCTCCTCACTCCACTCACCTCATTTAGAAGGGAAGTTAAAATTAAAAAAAGTAACAGATAACTTAAGAAAGACAGAAAGAAAGAAAGAAAGAAAGAAAAGCTTCTCTTCTGAAATAAAATTCTACAAATAAAAGAGATATAGGAGTGGGGCGGCATATGTCTCTTCTATCAGTTGATCAGTCTCGCCTTCTAAGTGTGTTACAGAAAGTATAGAGATGTATCATCCCATTTCTCTATCTTTCTCCATCTATCTTTCTCCTCTCTCTCCTTCTGATGCTTTCTCTTTTCCTCTCCCTCTCTCTCCCTGTCCTTGTCTCTTTCTATCAGGAAAGTTAATGATTGCTGAATCCAACAGATGGCGCCGTGAGTATTCGGCTAATATCTCTGAATACAGTTAACAGAGCTGTGTAAGCAGCCAGTTTTTCAAAACTCAATACAGTTCTTTTTCATCTATCCCTTCCTGCTGACTCAATCGACCATTCTTTTTCCCTACCTTCATTTCTGTCTGCTCCCACACTAGAACTTTATCCTGTTACCCATTTCATTAGAATCCTTCCCTACCTCAACCCCCATTGCTACCGTGACTAGTATAAAAGATTACTGAATTGAAGTCAAACAAGACGATTCAGTGAGAGTCGCAATAAATACTATGAAAGTTAACAGCAGTCGTGCAACCCATATGGTGTCGCATAGAATAATCTTTTATACGATATAGTAATTGTGGTCTCCAGGAAAACAAGCATGCAAATAAGTCTATTGTTTAAAGTGGAGTAATCAAGAAAATATGTCTGTTAAAAAACAGAAAGCATCAATTGTAATATGAAGAAAAAAGACTAATTAACGATTTTTAGAGTAAAACAATTACACAAAATATTTTTGTTTAAGGCCTATACAAAGACTTTCAGTGTCATAGCAAATTCATGAACATAATTTAGAAAGATCAATAATAACAAAAAACTATGAAAACAATTGAACTTCAAAAAATAAATGACCGGAAAACTAACGAAACATTAATTATTTATTGATTTTTAAAAGGAATAAACTGGTCTATAATCATTGTTTCTGATTTAAGCACAAGACCAACGATTTTGTGAGTATGATAGTTTCCCAGATATAATTCACCTTAGTAATTGGCTGGTACTTTATTTTATCGACCATAAAAGGATAAAAGGTAAAGTTGACTGCGCAAGGATTTGAAATCAAGATGCAAAGAGCCAGCCGAAATTCTCCCAGGCTTAGTATAATCGATAATTGGTGAATAACAAAATCAGCAACAATAATTATGATTTCAAATTCTGACGTAAGGCCAGCAATTTCGGCAGAGGAGGTAAGTCGATTACAACGACTCCAGTATTTCACTGGTAATTATTTTATCGACCCGGAGAAGATGAAATGAAAAACAAAGACGACCTCAGCAGGATTTGAACTCAGAATGTAAGGACGGGCGAAATACTGCTAAGCATTTCGTCCAGCGCGCTAACGAATCTGCCAGCTCGCCGCCTTCTATAATACTACTACGACTACTACAACAACAACTACTACTACTACTACTAATAACAATAATAATAATAATGATGATGATGATGATGATGATGATGATGATGATGATGATGATGATGATGATGATGATGATGATATCAACAATAACAATAAAAATTTCAAGGTTAATAAAATAAGTACCAGATGAGCGTTGGTGTCGATGTAACTGACTAAACCCTTTACCTAAAAATTTGTTGGCTTTGTGCCAAAAAATTTGAAATTATCATAACAGCTGATTACGTTCTGAGCTCAAAACTACCGTTGAGATCGATTTATTTTCTTGTCTCTATAAGTCTAGATTCATATAATTCTTACGATATATATATATAATGTTTGATACCACCACAACGTGGCTGTTCTGCATAGAACAATGTTACTACTGTTTTTAGAACTAGCAACTTTGCTTATATTCTTATATATATATATATATATATATATATATATATATATATATATATATATATATATATATATATATATATATATATTTATATATGCGCGCACGCGTATGAATGTGTGTGTGTGTGTATGTGTGTGTGTGTGTGTGTGTGTGTATCACTAGGAATAAAAGAAAGATTAGAAGATAAGAGGAGACAAGGAAATATAATACATATGAAATAAGATAAGTAAAGTAGTTTGTGGAAGAAACGCAGAAAAATTGAAGAAAGCAACAATGAGAATGTATATAGTAAATACAACAAACAAATGTTTCAGGTTATATCCTTATCAAATAAAGATAAAAATAGCAAGAGCACTCAGTGAGCGCAAACCTCCGCTGAGGCAACACCAACGTCCTGATTTTCTATTACCCACAAGAGGCCAAACATAGATGAACATTACAAAACAATACAGGACATATAATTGTGGAAATAAAAATACAGAAAAAAATCGAGTGAAGAAGAAAAAATAAAAAGAACGAATGAAAATATGAAAATGATAAAATGAGGCGCAATGTCCACTCGACCCCGCGAAGTCGAGTGGTTACATTTAGACATTATTTTGAACAGTTTAAATCTTTTTTTTTTTAAAGTTCACATCTTCATTTATTTTTTAAATGTTCATATTTTAAAAGTTTTTAAATCTTTAAACTCTTTATGATGAATTATGGGTGGTAGGGCATCAAACCACACCGGCCCGCCAAGTGAAATTAAATACTTCCTATATGTTTTTATAAACGTGTCGTACACACTTTTGTTCTTCCTAGAAATCCTCCCTGTGTAGTTTCATCCTTATTAATCCCTTCCACTTGACAATCCTCCTTTCCACATCTACATTCTTTTCGTAATATACTATGAATGCCTTATTTTTAAAATTGTACTGTTCAGTCCCTTCTACTGGTTCTCGCTCTGTTGGTTCTGACTCTATCGTCTACATGTGTTTGAATGTAGGCGGTTCCTTACCTTCTTTGGGTGTCTTGTCTGGTTCTATTGCTGGTCTTTCAGAGTCTTCTCTTGTCTTCGCCTTTTTCTTCCTTTTGGGGCTGACAAATCCGTCACTTCCCTCACTTACCGCCTTTGTTCTGTCTTTCTTCGACTCTACCTCTTCCGTATCCCTGGCGCACTCCCTATCACTTTTGCTGTATACATCTGTTATCGCTTCAATTGGTACTCCTATCTCCACTTTTATTTGGTCCCTCTCCACAGCCTTTTCACTCTGAGGAGGCTTGTGCTTGGGGCACTGCGTCTTCATGTGGCCTCTTATTCCACACTCATAACAATTTGATCTGCGTCCCTCAATAATCACTTTGAGGGAATTCTCTCCCGGAATCTCTATCTGGTAGGGGATCCTTTCAATGTCCTTGAATGTGACAAAAAGCCACATCTCGACGCCGTACACCCACCAGTTTAACCTGCTCGTTTTTCCAACTGTCCCTAATCCGGGATTCTCCTCAGTGGTAGCCATAACAGCTGCTACCAACCACTCTGGCTTTATTTCTGGTGGCACCCTTCCAATGCGAACGCGTGCACTTCACCTGCCCCTACATGTGGGCAACAGCGTTACTTTTTCCATGCGTAAAATAATGGTGGAATGTGAGGCCGCCTCTGTTTTGGTGGCAAACCACACCAACACCGTACCATATTTCTTTCCTCGGCAAACGAAAGTTACCGTTTTCATAAGGGATCCCAAACATGCCTCCACGTCATTTTCTGATACGATTTCAATTTTATTGGTGGCGACCGCTTGCGTGCGGTACACCATTGTCCCATAACTCTTATCCTCGACCGTTTCTTCTGGAGGGATTAGCTTTATTGCGTCTCCCTCCTTTTGTATAAACTGTTCACTTCTTAGTATCTCTTCCATGTTCACTTTTATCTGTTTCAGGTCAAACGTCGGAGCTGCTCCTACTACAGCGGCTTTTGCATAGCTCTCCATATTGAAAAACGGACTTTTCAGCCCCGCAATGGGGAGAAAACAGCAAAAAAGAAAAACACTCATACGCGAGTCACTCAACAGTAATCCTTAACAGTGATACACAACAATTTCAACAACAGACAGTCTCGAAGAGAAAGCCGTCAACTTGTAACAACAATCTAAAACCGTGGTCAAAAATGACAAAACTCAGAACTCAAACAAGCAAGTTGTTAGTCTGCAAAATCAACGTCCTTTCAACGATTAGTCGGAGATGATTTTTAAAATGTGTCCCAGCTACCTTGATGTTAGAGTAATTTAGTCACTTGCCAATCATTTTTTCATAATTTCCAACCTGAATATAATACTTTCAAAACTATACACATTCGATTACTTTGTAAACTATATTACCACGTATGTACAAAGATTTAAAATTTACAGACAAACATTAATTGTATTTATTGTGCCATGGCACGGACGGTAGTGTCAATGTATTTTTTTGTGTTATAACACAGGCAGGGACATTAATATGACGCTAACAGACTGTCACAAATATTACGAGGTGGGAGCGCTAAGTAGTGGTATGTATAAATGCAATGTTATTACTCGTTCGAAATTTTCTACATGAGAAATTTTCTCCATGTCAAAACAGCGTGAATGGCTTGTTTACGAATTCGAACTTGCTACTGGCATATTTGAACTAGTAAAAACATTGCATTGTCACAAATATATAATTCATAGATTTTTTTTATTCGTTCCAAATATTTAAATGTCATATTTCATATCTTAAAAACAGGAATATTTCATATGATTTTGTTCAGACAACTTCCGAACTTTATTTTTCTAAGTTGGTTATTTGAGACGATGACTAAAATTAAATTTATTTACTTCGCTCATAAATGGAAACTTCTACCGCAAAATATACTAACATCATTCTCCTTCTAAATACGTTTTCACAAAAAAAAAAAAGAAAAGAAAGAAAAACGAAAAAGGAAACGTTTTTTTTTTTTCCGCTTACATTTCGATTATTTGTTTCAGTGAATCCTTGAGATGACAAATTCGTCACTTCAACATGAAAAGTGTCCAAGTTGTTGACAATGGAGAAATGTACAATGGATATTCATACGATTTCAGTCTTTGTTCCGATAAGAAACTAGAAGCAGGTCTATGTATGACTGCTGGTTATTGCTAGCAATAAAAATCATTGAGCAGCGATTAGCAGTTGTCTATTTTTTCACATGCGGAAATTATTTACTGAATTACCTTCAAGTCTAATTCAGACCGAAACTATTTTTAATACAAACGTTAAATAAGTCCCATAATTTCTATTTTCTGTTCCCGTTCCAAGGCTTCTTTAAGCGTTATCCTTCCGATTAGCTCCTGGCCAATGGAACTTTAAATCTTTTTCCTGTCTACTATGATGAGTCATGTCACATTTATAGGAAAGTGAGACGAGAAAAATTTTATTAAAAAAATACAAAAGTATAAAAGGAATTGTTATGGTTTCTCTAAGATACATCGTCAGAAAATCTCATTAATAAAAAAATAAGCTTTGATTTGTTATTTTAAAAATATGCAGACCCTCGGTATACCATTACATTTAACATAAATTCTTAAATGTATTCTAGAAAACTTGATTTCAGAGTAAAATTAGTACGGGAAGAAGATCTTCAGAAAAGTTCTCTACGTTAAATATTGCAGAATTGGCTGCAATGGACACTAAATAAACTATAAGGGAACCTCTACAAGCTCGATCGAAATCTCCGTTCAAATACATTAATAACATAAAACGGGAATATATGCAAAACATTGGATGGTCATGGTTGAAATACCTTTGATCATAGATACGTCCAACTCCAACCAGGGCTGATCTGGATCCTAATAACGATAACAATGCATCCTATTTTTGTGGAATAATGATTAAAAACGAATATTTCTTAAATCAGTAGCTATTATAATGTATATTTTACTGAATTTCATATTGTAATTTAGAGAAAAATCTATCAATTAAATGTATTTTGATAATAATAAATCCAACAGTTTCTATTTGGAGATTATTTCATGAAAATTATAATACGAGACGTGTCATAAATATTACGAGATAGGGAGCTAAAACATAATTTAAAAACTTGATAGAATTAGTAAAACTAATATTTGTCCTAGCTAGATACGAAACATCAGCGTCTATGAGCCTGGTAAAGATCTCTAAATATATTTCCCGTAATATTTATAATAAGATTTATTGAAATACGTTATTGTAGTGTTATCACTTTACTAATTTCGGTAACTGGAGTGGAGGCGTAATGTGACAAAGACTTGATAAAAAAGAAAAATATGCCTACTGATAGAACTTGAACCAACAATCTAGCAGTTGCCGGGCGACCGCGCTGCCATTGTACACTGCTTGATTTTAGAAGCAGTGTTTTAAAATCCATACTGGAGAAACCAATCATAGAAGCGGGTTGAGGAAAGAGTAAAAATTTACAGTGGTTCTTCAGCATGACCATAGCCTCATGACTGAAACGTCTAAATTAGTAAAACTATGAGCCTGTTAAGGACCCCTGAATATATTTCCCGTAATAGTTATAATAGAATTTATTGAAATTCATAAGTGTAGTGTAAAAGGGTAAAGGAATAAGAATATATATATATATATATATATATATATATATATATATATATCGAAGAATGTAAAAAAATGAGAAAATAGACAGCTTCTGACAATGTGGAAAGTTTAATAAGAACCGTTATATTTCAGGCGCAAAGCCACTTTTTTCAGAAGAAAAGAACAGTCTAAGAAAGGTCCAGTTCTGAAGCTATTTTCTCTCTTTACATTCTTCGATATTACAATGTTTCAAGCGTACCACAAAGCTAATATATATATATATATATATATATATATATATATATATATATATATATATATATAATCATAAATATACAGGGATTAGCTTGAGTTGCATCTCCAATATACTGAAAATTTAGAAATAGCAGTCAAAGAACTACTGATTCCAAACTACAAATTTTTCTCTAACGGATGGCGATATTTATGGCACACACAGAACAAAAAATTTTCAGTATGTTGGAGAAGCAACTCAAGCTAATCCCTGTATATTTATGATTATAAATGGTTTTACCGATAAAGATTTTTTCATACTGAATTACTTGGCAAAATTGTTAATTATTAATTCTATTACTAATTGACGATTCCCTGCCCTTATTTCTGTATATTTTATATTTGATGCCTCTAAGTTGGATGGTTAAACCGTAATCCCTTCATACGGGAATTTTTTTTCATACGGGACTATTTGTGACGCACATGGAATAGATTTCTTTGGGGTGAAATGTTTGAACTCACTAGCCGATAAATTCGTAAGTGCCTTTCCCCACGTTGGTTTTTGGTGTCGCATGGCCAAAAATTACCGTGAATTTTTTTAGAGACACTTTGAAATTTATCAGAATATTGGGCTTAAGAGTCGGAATAGAGTAGCTTCATACTCTTAACCGTGAAACGTCGTATCCAATTAACTAAAGGCAGGTTTGTTTTTGCTTTTCTCTTCTGTTTTTTTTTGTTCTGTGTGTGCCATAAATATCGCCATCCGTTAGAGAAAAATTTGTAGTCTGGAATCAGTAGTTCTTTGACTGCTATTTCTAAATTTTCAGTATGTTGGAGAAGCAACTCAAGCTAATCCCTGTATATTTATGATTATAAATGGTTTTACCGATAAAGGTCTTTTCATACTGAACTACTTGGCAAAATTGTTAATTATTAATTCTATTACTAATTGACGATTCCCTGCCCTTATTTCTGTATATATATATATATATATATATATATATATATATATATATATATATATATATATATATATTCATATATAGTAATTTAAGATTAGGTAGGGTATATAATACCACTTGCTAAAATCAGACCAGCGAGAACCCAAACAATAACGTATCCATTCTGGCATATTCGATGGTGAATATCTGATCGATGTTGCTTTTGGCCACCGGAGAACACCTCCTCTCTTTAGATGATGTGTGTTCATAACACAGTTGATTCGCGGATTTACTGTTATATGAGAACTTCGAGAGACCGCGGTGTTTTGAATTTACTGTGTGTCTCCTTAGTCGAAGCAACCCCACGACTGGACCGTTCGAATTTGCCACAACGTCTTGAGAATAGATACATTAATTTTGAGATTTTGATGTTCTGCGTGCAGATGCATCTGCACGCATCAGCTAATAATTTATTTGCTGATTTCTACAAACAAGAGCTCATGCTTTGTGAGATCATTTGATGCGGCTGGAGAGTAGCGTCGACTAGGGAAACATACATGGAGGTTGGAATGCCGCGGTGTCTCGAAGTCCCGTTACATCGAAGAATCATGTGTGTTATGAATACACATCACCTAAATGATAGAGGCGTTCTCCGACGCTGGAAAAGAATAGCGATGAGTTATTCACGTTCGAGTCTGCCTGAGTATGTTGAGGATATTTTAGAAACTATTATTAAAGATTTGGCTAAAATACTCTTTCCTTAAATTCTTTCATGCCTCATCAAAAACAATATTCTACTTTGTGCAGAAAAGAACCGAGAAAACTATATAACTATATAAAACGAAGTCATTTTATAAATCAGAATATTTCTATTGCGACGCGTTGTTATAGTTTTCAGTACTTAGTTTTTTCTGTATTTATATTCTAATTTTTACAATATTTGTCTTTACTATTAAATAGTATTGGAAGAATAACTCCCATTAAAAAAATAAATGGAGCTGAAAGAAAGATAGAAAGAAAGAAAGAAACAAACAAACAAAAACACACGCATTAAAACAATAATACGAGCTGTGAGAATAAACTGCGTTCAAAACTAATTCACATTGTAGGGAGAAAATGCCTAAAAAGAATATTCGTTTAAAAGAATAAAATACGTTAAGAAATTAGCGTTAAAAAATATATATTGCGTTGAAAGAATAATCTGCAGTCAAAGAAAAGTTGCTTTGAAAGAATATATAAAATACTGCTTTCAGATATAGAATAAATCTTCTGTATCTGCATTGTAAGAAATTAAAAGAGGAAAGTCTTATTTCGTCATAGTCATATTATTTATCATTAGCACTGTCGAAAAGGGGAATTAAAATTGCACTCACTATGTATAATGCTTCCATATTTTTCTTTCGGAGAAACTTTTTTACTCACATTTCTTACGACCTTTTAACAGCCAATTAGATTATATCGTCATATATTATCTTATTTGTAGTTAAATTTAGCATAAAATCTTTAAACATGTATACATTTTTAGAGCCGAAATACTTCTATCGAAATATTTCTTATTCAGGTACTGAAATTATTATCATTGTTGTTTTGGTTGAAACCCAAATCAGAATTTGGGCTTCAACCATATTCAAACCACGACCATTGTGTCTTTTATTCAGATCCTTATGATTAAGATGTGTCCTTTCTTATTAATAAAGTAGATTAGGATTCGAGGGAGATTTGTGTGCTACTTCTAGCAGGTATCTCGTTCACATTGAGTTTTCTTCGTTGGCTCCTTGAATAATCGTAGTACATTAACACAAGAAAACTAACTGAATTGTGTAACGTTTTGCTCTTTAACAAGCAGTCTGATTAATACAAAATTCTAGTGCTTCTATTAATTATATTTTACAGTTTCCTGTAAGTAACATTTATAAACCGTAATTACTCTGTTCCTATAAAAGAGTATAATTTCGTCTTAATGGTCCGCAACATTTTGAAAAAGAAACATTTGAAAATTTACTACAATTTCAATACAGTGTATCTGGAGATGAAATGTGCGTCAATATATAAAATATCCAAGTCAATTTGAAGAAAAGAAACTAACCACGGGGATACAAAGTAATATAATTTACGTTCTAATTATAAAAATGTTTTGGACAATGCTCCTTCTTCAATAAAAAGCAGAGCAAAAAGAAACGGAGGTTAGATAGAAACAAGTTTGCTGTTTTATCGTGTAAGTAACTTGATGAATGAAATATTACTCGTGGCTAGTAAATCAGTTCTTCTCTAAAAACCACAGAAAGTGATTTGAAGACAGTATGTGTTTCTGTATCTCCATTTAAAGATTTCAAAATAAATGAGTGATTTAAATGATAATCGCTTCTACAAAACAAATCAATCCAAACCTTGTGAGTAAACTGGGACGATGGAAGCTTTGCAGATGTCCACTGGATGCATTTGAGTTCTTGGGTGGTTGACTTAATGCATCTTTGAGTTTGACACCATCAACTGTCTCTTGAATATATTTAACTGAGTCCACTCTGTTTCAAGTATTCGTTCCAAGTTCCTTCTTTTTCCTACCAATCTGGAAGGCCGTTCAGAAACATCATAAGTGTTTCTCTTCTGTGACTAAGCTTTAAAAAAGTGTTAAGATACTTCTTTCAAAAAGTAACAAAAATTACAGTACACATTTAACGCCCAGTACTTCGCTGTTGCATGCCTTTGTGTTGTGAGACCCTTCTTAGTTACAAATCCAAAGACGAAACCTCCACATGTTGCTCGACAGACTAGTATATTAGATAAATCAAATCACAAGCGACGTCTTAAAATGTAGTTTCAGTTATAGAGAGTTCGAAAAAATTACGGTATTGAACATCTGAACATTTTGAATATCTTTGATTATAGATTTTCTTTATTAAGCTCAACATCTCTGTAAACACTTTCTGAAATAACTATTTCTAATTTAGACATGAGTCCAGTAATTTTTAGGTGTAAGTGTAGTCGATATGATCTACTCTTGTACTTGCTTGTACTGTATTTTATCGATCCCGGAGGGATGAAAAGTAATATCAACTATGGTAGGATTTGAAATTAGAATGTAATGAACCGGAAGAAATCCTGCAAGGCATTTTAACCGAGACCCAAACGATTCTACCAGCTTGTTTAGTATAACAGAAAAAAGGTACTGCACAAATGGAGTTTTGGAAAGTTCTGTGAATAAAAGACTGCATAATGTTTGGTTTGATGTTTATATCAATAATAGTGGGGTAAGATACTGAATAAGGGTTATATATCGATGAAAAGTGTGTAAAATGCTTCAGTAAGGTAACATTTTCGAATTAAATAGGTTCTCTGCACGGCATATATTTGGACTCATAGTACCAGAAAGATTCTCGATTCCAATATATTTGAAGAATAATGAGGAATAAAGGAGTATCTTTAGGGAACATATTTTTGATGAAAATATTAAGCTTCAGAGTTAATGTTTCCTTCTATGTATAAAAGAACTGGTTCTTTAAATGGGAATATTTCAAGGCGAAACGAAAGGATTAATATTAGCAATATTTGATCTACGGAATAAAGCTACGATATTGAAAAGTTGTTTTCTGTGTAAAATCACCAAAATTTTAAGCTCTGTACAAATATGGAGCAACTTGGAAAATTATAGACACACTCCAATAATATCAAATGACATTCATGCTCACTGATTTTTTTTTTTTAGTTAATATCAGTTGGAGGCTAATGTTCATTGTCTTCTAATTCTAACTTGGTGGTTTTAAGGCAGTTAAGTAAAATTATTAGAATGAAGAATTATTAGAAGGATGAAAAGATAAGAATCATAGACATGGTGAAGTTTTAGAAGAACTGATCCTGTTGAGATATTAACATTGGTTCTTCACAAAAGATTTTCATGAATTTCACGTACCTTTAATATATTTCAACTCACTATATCTTCAATGATGGAGTAAGAAGAATAAAAAGCAATCATCTAAAATAGTTGGTCTTCGTCAATTAAATAATCAATACTGCTTTTTCTCTTAATTTTCAATATTTTTGCTTTTCGAAATACTGTGGAAACTTGGATTAAAATTCCCTCTTATTAATATAGCAATTTGATAACATATAATTTTCAAAGTGCATTCTACAATTCAATATATTTCGAGTCGAAAATTTATATCATACAATAGTACGCAGATAAATGTTACAAACATACACACACACACACACACACACACACATATGCATGCATACACACACACATACATGCATACATACACACATATATGATACACTACTAGACAGATAATTAGCTATCTATCTATAACACACACACTGTATATATATATATATATATATATATATATATATATATATATATATATATATATATATATATTTATATAAGCATTATATTATATTACACGAAGCATGTTTTTTTCGCAGATATCAATTTAGTCTGTTTGTAACAGTATACAACGAAATAGGATAAAGGATTTATAAGTTATTTAGAAAATGTTATTGATATTATTTTCAATTTTCTCATATGCTAAAAGAATATTTTATTTTCAAATCAAAATTATACTTAATTTTAGTCATTTATAACTTTCCGAAGTTTGGTACAATCCAATAATATTGGTTTTTTAAAATTAGTTGGATACGACACTTTATAAAATGTTAAATTCCCTTCATTTATCATTCTGAATTCCCCTCAGTGCTAGTACAACGATAATATAACATTGACTTTTGTATGAGAGGGAGGATTGTCATGCCATCTGGTTTACTCTCGTCCACATAGTCCTTCGGTGCTTTTAAAGGAAATCCCTTAGTTACAAACAATCTGATTCTATCCCTGCTAAAATATTTTCTCTGATGATATCCACACTGAGTATTACCTGTATCAGTATCAACGGTCACTCTTTTACCTCTAACTTTCAACCATGCTGTCTTACCGCTTTTACTCTTCTGTCACTTCTACAACAGCTTCTGCTCCTCCGAGCTAGTTCGTAGCATACTATTTTCACCCAAGGCTATCTGTCTCACACGTTTCTCCACCACTCGATGCTTATTCTGTATCTAATTTCCTAGGCCGCGCACTAACCCTTATCCAGTTCATCCACACTAGGTCCTCAGCCCTCTGAAATTCCTTTCTCCAGTATGTTTTCCCATAGGTGTCAATCTTTAGCCTTCGAGTTTGAACATCTGCCACATAAATGTAACCAGTCACAGAGGTCTTGCATAAGTCATAAGATCTTGCATAGTACTTCCTTCTATGACTAGCCTACAAAAGAAAGTAGAATATGCGTAAATTTAATTGAATCTGCTTGCTTACGTGCAAGGCAAATGATTCTAAACATCAATAACATTGAGACCCATTATTTGTTAGCCGTATAAAATAACTTTGAATCCCTAGAGTTACTGATTTATTTTTAAGGTTGGTTCATTCACGTAAACAGAACTTATTAGAAGAGTAGAATTAGTTAAAAAAACAGCAGCAAGCAGAGGTTTAAGAATTTCGTCATAGTTACATGGGTTTCGAGTTAGGCCCGACAGTGCAGCAAATGGGCATGTATATTTTACGATAATCTGAGGTTAACCTGAGGTTTACCTACAACTTATGAGTGAAGTTAAGTTGACAGAAACCATATGGAAGTAATTTAGATGGACTGTACTAGTTTGAGATAAAATAAAATATATAAATGCGCCCTTTTAAAGCCTAACCAGGCTCATGGGCTTGGTTTCCCAGTTTCAATGGCGTATGTGTTCCCCAGCTAGACGGGACGCCAGTCCATCGCAGCGTTACTCATTTTTGCCAGCTGAGCGGACTGGAGCAACGTGAAAATGAAGTGCTTTGCTCAAGAAAACAACGCGTCGCCCGGTCCAGGAATCGAAACCACAATCTTACGATCATGATGCTGACACCCTAACCACTAAGCCACGCGCCTCCACACTAGTTTGAGATAGTAGAGTTTTATTTTTCTGAGGGCCGGTTTAACAACCCCACCCGGCTTGTCTGTCTATAAAAGAATCCAATGCGTTGCAAGAATCCAATGCGTTGCAAGCATCCAGGCAAGGCCTCCGGTCTGAGGGTAACATCACTCCTCTCTTCTTTTTTCCCCATTAGTCTTTCAAGCCACACTGTCCTTCATCTTCTGACTAAACCATACACGAAAATACAAAATACTGTAGATATTTTGCGGAAATTTAAGATATAGAAATATTATAAGAAATATACAGTAATTGTATTGACAGATGTTGACTTACTACAGAAATGACACTCGTTAATCTGTATAGAAGAAGCTGAAAAGAAAGCAAATATTGATGAAATAAATAAATAAATAACTAAATAAATAAATAAATAATTCTCTTTTGGAATCCTCTTTTCATATTTGTAGGATTTATAGGTGAGAATATAATAAAATATCTGGGAGGGATTTAAAAAAATTAACCGGTATTCAAATAACACAAAGAAATTCTATATTTAATGAGTTTCAGGAAAGCAGGCATGCACTTACATACATACATACATACATAAATACATACATACATACATACATACATACAAATATACACATACACACACACACAGTTACACACATACACACACACGTGTGTGGGTATTAAATAAATATGTATGTGCATATATGTGTGTGGGTATGTATGTAAATGAATTCATCAATTCTTTTCTTTTGTCAAGCATGAAATATATAAAACAAAATAAAATAAAATATAGTCAAAAGTTTTTGTCTGCTTTCGAGCAATTCCAACTTGAATCTCTCTTGAGGAATCCTTTTGGAAGCTAGATGTGTCTTTTCTTCCCTTGATTTCTTCTATTCTATTTGATGGCTCTTATTTAGTCCCACCTTCTAATTCAATTTCATCGATATTTCAACTATCTGAAAGAGTAAGAGACATTAAGAGCATTCCCAAAAGTCACTGAACTCTGATTCAGCTCTTTTACATGCTAATCACAAAATCTTTTGATTTGATTTGTTGCTATGGCTCATTGGTTACACGTAACTACGTCTTCTTCTTCTTCTTCTTCTTCTTCTTCTTCTTCTTCTTCTTCTTCTTCTTCTTCTTCTTCTTCTTCTTCTTCTTCTTCTTCTTCTTCTTCTTTCTCACTGTTCCCTCAACATCTATACACATTTCCTCTGCGTCCATTCATCAACTGCTTTCTTCTTCAATGCACTTTTTCTGTTTTCATTGTCGTGACTACTCTCTTCTAAGCAGCTTCCTACATAAAAAACGCATAAAACACACATAAATGCACAAATATACACATATTGCTTCTCCATAAATAAGACAGCTATTGTCAAATCAATGAAGCACTCAGAGCTAGGCTTGTTGTATTTCCCCATAAATCGACTAGCAATATTGTTTGGCTAGGATATCAATCGCTAGAAACTCAAGAGATCAAGTAGCTGTCTCCTCCCTCCTCTTCTTTTATTTTCTTATTCTTCTCCTCCTTCTTCTATTTATAATTCCCTCTTTTCTCTCTTCAATCTTTGATTCACTTTGGATCTTCGAGCAGACAATAGATCTCCGTCTTTAAGAAATTAATATTCTCAATATATGGAACTAACTTTTTCCAAAGGCTCTAATACATAGTTGAAAAATACTATATATTTCTTTAAATTACTATTTTCAAAAACTTGATTTATCATTACAGATCACATGAGTTTGAGATCTCTGACACTAATTTAACCAATTTCATAGAAATAATTTCCGTACATTTTGAACACAAAATGATGACGACATTATATTAAAAAAAAAATGTTTCTCAGGATTTTTTACAGATACACGTAGACAGACATACACGTGCCTGCACGCGCACTTTCAACCGCATAGACACACGCATACACAAAGACACACAAAAACGTCCGCTCACCGACGCATATGTACACATCTACATACAAAGAGGCACGCACAAAGAGACACATAAAATCACATACACATAAATAGATATGCATTGGTTTCTGTTTAGGTATATATGAGTTTGTGCCTGCTTACTGTGTCTGTGCACATTTACATATGGATAAGATAGAAGATTAATATTACATGCCTGTCTATTCCTCCCTCCAAATACTACTTTCATTGCTTGCGCCTGCGCAAACACGCACACGTATCGAAAATATGCATGTACATGCGTTTGTGATTATATACATATATATACATATATGTATAAATATATACTGTATTATATATATATATATATATATATATATATATATATATATATATACATACATGTATATATATACATATATGTATATATATATATATATATATACATGTATTATATATATATACTGTATTATATATATATATATTTCGCTTTGGTATTGCGATACTTCTAACCTGGTGTAGAAACTCAATATACGTATGCTTCTGAGTTAGTGGAGTATAGAGCGGTAATTGAAAAAAAAAAACAAAAAAAAAAACAAGATGACTGACGAATAAACGATTATCTTGTGAACTTCATGAGCTTACAACTGTTTCCGATAGTTTTATCGGACCATCAAACACGAAGTACAATTTACTTGAGAAAACAATTACATTCACTTTCCCAAATATATTGCACTTCATATTTGAGGATCCGATGAAGGTATAAGGTGTTACGCACTCAACTATGATTCCACTGCATCTCATAGTAGAAACAGCTTGAAGCTAATGAAGTTTATAAGATAATCGTTTATTCTTTTCTCTATCATCTCTTTTTCTAACTTAACACTCTCTCTGTCTCTCTGTCTCTCTCTCTGTCTCTCTCTCTCTCTCTCTGTC
>NC_142929.1:112411631-112439131 GCF_046866305.1 Octopus bimaculoides
ATATATATATATATATATATATATATATATATATATATATATATATATATATATATATATATATATATATATATATATATATATATATATATATATATATATATACACAAACAGGTTTCCGAACTTGAATAAATTATATTTTCTAACATTAGCGTAATTCTATACTATTATCACCCACGATACAACACTTCACTAACGACCACTAGAATCTCTACAACATCAGCAATAACTTGGGGCCAACCGACACAAACTACTGAATTATCAATAATTATAGTTGTGATGAGAAGTGCAAGAAAAATGTAGCAGTTAGTGCTGTAAAATTGTATCGTTTAATACAATAGTGTTGTAATGTGTAATTCTGTAAGGTTGTGGCGGTTAGTAATATAAGGCTGAAACTTTAATCCCGATTTATACCGTAACCAAATAGTATAAATCGTTTCTCTTCTATTTGTATCCCTATTATCTTTTAATGCCTTCGTTATCAGTTTTCATATGAATATATTTCATTATATTAATTCTAATCTAACACGATCTCTCCATCCGTCACTATATTTAGGCAGATTTTAATCCACATATTTTTTCTGCATCAAAATATGCTATTATCTAAACCGCGACATTTTTCTTTCCCGGTGTGTCATTATCGAAACCACTGCTTCACAACTCAAGGCGGTGAATTATATATATATATGTGTATGTGTGTGTGGTGCGGTGTATGCGTTTGTGTATGTGTGTGTGTGTATGATTACATGTGTGTATATGTTTATACATATATTTGTGTGTGTCTGTGTATGTGTGTATGTGCGTGCGTGCGTGTGAATGTATATATATATATATATATATATATATATATATATATATATATATATATATATATATATATATATATATAGCCATAACTTTTAACGCATACTTTTGCATTCCTGGGTAATATCAGGAAAAAAAAGCACACATACAATAATTAATATTCAACTTTTATCACATTTCTTGGTGCTTACATAAAATAATGAAATGAATACTAATTTTCAAAACAAAAATATTTATTACCTAAAGACATAATTAAATAAAAAAAATTCTCTTTAGTATAACTCCTTCCATAACCATTGTCATTTACTCCCTCTCCTCCACATCGTACATTGTTTTTCTAGTTCTTTCCCTCTCCTTCATGCGTGTGTAATCTTTTCCTCATTACCTGCCACCATGCCTAGTATGTGAACACATCTTGCACCTTTTATGTTAACTCACTCTATCTCTTTTACTCTCTCTCTCTTCCCTCTCTATGCGACGTAAAGCATGACTGGAGAAACCAACCAGCCAATATTTATATCGGCATTTATACATACATACATACATACATACGTTGCTGAGACCCCCCCCCCCCATTTCGGTCATGACTGACCATGGGATTTCACCTAGAAAGTTACCCTCCCAAACACAAGTCCGGGCAAAGTTGTTTATGGAAGACCAGCAGTCGCCCATGCATACCGGCCTCCCCTCTCCACGCCACTAGTGTTATCCAAAGAAAAGGCCGATACAGCTCGGCACTTGTGACGTCGCAACTCATTTCTACAGCTGAGTGAACTGGAGCAACGTGAAATAAAGTGTCTTGCTCATGAACACAACACGCAGCCCGGTCCGGGATTCGAACTCACAACCTCACGATCGTAAGCTCGACGCTCTAACCACTGCGCCATGCGCCTTCTCGCATACATACATACATACATACATACATACATACATACATACATACATGCATACATGCATACATACATACATACATACATACATACATACATACATACTAATCACATTCTAATCAACCTGTAAACCCTTCATCCGAGCATATTAATAATACAGACGATAAACCGTAACATTTAGTCTGCTGAAAAGAATTGATAGCCCCACATATCCAAAGGTACATCTTTTTTTCTCTGATGAAATTAAGCTCATTTCACGTGCATGTAAATTTAATGTACAAATTTGTAATTAAATTATTGAGTATTAATTGAAACGGCTGTAAGAAGCGAAAATGACCAATTTGTTTATAATAAACAAATTATTAACTTCCCTATCTCTATTTTCCTTTCTTCTTTTAAAAGGATATGAACTATATATATATATATATATATATATAGCTTTAAGGGAATTTCATTCCCCTAAAATACTTGGTATTGAACCAGTATTTCCTTAGTTGCAACCATCCATTCCTCTAATTATATATATATATATATATATATATATATATATCACAGGGGTAAAAAGTTAGAGGCTAACTGCTATATAATGGAGCATCATAGACAAAGTTAACTTAATGTGAACTTGTTTGGGGAAATCAATACATAAGTATATGAATGAAGGAATAATTTCGGTAAAACCTTAGTGAGATGTTATTACTTATTAACTTATTACTTATTTGCCTAATAAATTCTAGGTAAATTTCTGCTTTACTATCACTCATACCTATTATTCAATTGCAATAGTAAGCACTTGGATATAAATACGTAGGTATACATCCAGTAGTATGTTGGATATTTATTATCCCTTAGATTGTTGCTTAATCTCTAATTCATATAGACATATATATATATATATATATATATGTGTGTGTGTGCGTGTGTGTGTGTTTGTGTGTGTGTGTGTGAGTGTGTGTGTTTATGTGTGTGTGTTTATGTGTGTGTGTTTATGTGTGTGTGTGTGTGTGTGTGTGTGTGTGTGTGTGTGTGTGTGTGTGTGTGTGTGTGTGTGTGTGTGTGTGTGTAATGGATGTAGGCCTTTGACATAAGTCAAAATATTTCACGATGCAATAGACCGAGTGAACCACATAAATCTAGATGAGAAATGAATATTGAATCTATGTTATATCTCTGTGCCTGTATATAGAGTTTCCGGAACATGAGTCAAGTCGCATTTAAGTGCGGAGTACAAAGAAAAGTAGTATGATCTTCATGTTCCTTAACAAACAACCGAACGAGAAAAATACGAATGAACCTTTATTTCCTGTGTAAGTCAGTGACTATAGCGACTAAAATATCGGGTCTACCACTCATATTAAATACCATTGTTTTACACGAACTTCCAAAGTTATGTCTCACTAAATTTGAGCCATCACGACAATAAAAAATATGATGTATTGCCATCATACACAAATAAAATGCTAAACAAGGAAAGCGCATTTACGTACTAATTAGACATGCGCGAGCTTACACGCGCACACACACGTACGCGGACTCACGCACACACACATAGATGCATACACATATACGCACACGCACGCATATGTGTGCCTATGTATAAACACACATATGCATGAACATGTGTCTGCGCGTATGCGCGCGCACGCATATTTATATGCGTATTATTTTTAAAGAGAGTGAGAGAATGACACATATTCACACCTTCTTACGTAGATATGTGCATTTGTGAGTGCGTGCTAGCATGCAAATATGCGCTTTGATCGTTGACATAAAATGTTACAGTACAACATAAACATAGAGATCTACAGAAGACCACTCCCATGTAAAGAGTGGCGTATGTCATTTTTGCGTTTTGGTGTAAAAGGAAAATTAATTTTCGTCTATACACTGTTAACAACAAACACTACAATATTTCTTAAAAACATCTCAGTCACTTAACATCATTTTCTCCATACACGGTACGTTGCAGTTTGTCACCGCCCATTGTCTTTGTCAGCCCAAGTTCAGCATTAGATCAGTGCTCTGCAATCGATATGCCGCGCATACTGGTGTGCACAAGACGATGCTAGGTGTGCTGCAGTGTAACCTGAATATATTTTTTTCTTTCCTTATACTTTTAGTTATATTTTAGTTCAGATGTGCCGCCGAATTTTGAAAAGTCTATAAGTGTACCGCAAGTGAAAAAAGGGATGCGGATCACTGGCTTATATCATTACAGTTCCTGCTGTGTCTTTCCTCTTAATCTCTGTTTAACTATTATCTAGTTATGGCGTTGGGGCCATCATGGAAATCCACGTTATTGTGCTGATAATACGGAGGAACCTTACTGACATCATTCAGTCCGTTAGAAACAACAACTAAATATCTCTCTAATCGCAACACTTCATTTTAACGTGGATAATGTAGTTCTTGATACCGAATTTCTGAAATCAAACGTAGTTTTCTCACGTTACTCTGAGAAAAAGAAATTAAGATAAACTTAGCAATATGTTTGAAAGAAAACTTTTTATAAACCACTGTTTATGCTTTAGGATCAATATTCTTTCAGCATTTCGTCCTTTAGAAGCATATATAATCTTTAGTCTATTTTATTTATTTCCCTAATTCTTACTAAAAAAGAAATATTTTTATTATTTTTATTGTTGTCTCTAATTACGCATTTCATTTCAGTCATTTTTTTTCTTTTCTTTTTTTTTTAGCTTTGAGTTATAAAGCAATAGAAGGAGTTTTAAAGCCAAATAAATGCAGATAAAATTATGATATTCCAGGTCAGAAGTGAGTTCTCATAAAAGCCTAATCGGAAAGAAAACCTATAACTTATATAATTTATTTGGATATTTACTTACTTTGCTCAATTTGTCCATTGTGTAAATATTTTAATAGGAATTGTTTTTCGTATTTTGGTATCATTTAAAGACTATATTTAGAATTGTGCTCCTCTGCATCAATTATTTACCAGCTAAGTATGTAAAATCACTGAGAAATCTTGAATATAACTAATGTGCCATTATCTAAAATCTGTAATAAAACTTGTTTCTTAATCCCATTTGACCTCACTGCGAAAGACAGAGCGTGTTTCAAACTAAGCGAAATAACTTATTGCTATGGTCTCCATTAGAAGCTATATTTTCTGAAAGAATTCAACTCTTATTACAGTTCTTATGCTGCTTTATGAAATTATATAAGTGCCCCATTACTATTTTATGTGAAATTAAATAATTTAATCAATAGTCTATATTTTTTATAAGATTCAAGAAATTAAATGTCAAATATTGTCTCAAAATAAAATCTTTTTCGCCTCTTTCTCTATATTTTTTTTCTTGCCAAACTTTTCGAAACACAGCAAAATTAATTCACTTAATATGTTCTGAGCTCAATTCCTGCAGAAGCCAACATTACTGTTCCTTTTTCTGGGATTGATAAAATAGTATAACACTACTTAATTTTGTATCCTAATATTCCCAACAGAATCAAGTTGAGAAAATACAAGAACAGCAAAGAATAGCGGAAATTTATTCCATACTTCGATGTTCAATAATAACATTGATTTCTAACCTTGGCACATGAGTATATGGCTTGAAGAAGGTGTAGGTGATTAGACCGATCTAAAAACTTGACTGGTACTTTACTTTATCGACCCTAAAAGGATAAAAGCAAAACGAATCTCTGCAGGTTTTAAACTCAAATCGTAAAAAGACTTAACTAGATAACGCCAGGTATTGCGTCCAATATTCTAACAACAATGTTTAAGAATAATATTGAGCAAATTGAAATGGTTTATAATAACGGAACAAATATTTAAAGGATACATTTATATGCTAAGTAGCTAATCTTAACATTGTGGTGTCTAGAAGCAATATGTTCCCAATGAAAATAACATTGGTAAAGATAACTCAGATACGCTATCCATGTGATAAGTAATTTCTATGTTAGTGTTATCGCATTTAATTTAGAAAGAATTAAAAGCTAAGAATAAATAGCATTAAGGAAAAAATGATATAACTCAATGACTAGTATTACTTTAATTATTCCAGTGAGTACGAATACCTATTGCCAGGCCCCAAACAACCATAATGGTGAAACGCGCGTAGGAACTATAATATAAACTTATGTTTATTTGCTTCTTCTACATTTGCACTGAAGCTCATAACTAGTAATACTACCAAATATAGAAGTTACTTAATTATACAGGAAGCAGAGTGGTTTGTGATAATATAAGTGGAGCTCTGAGCAAAACAGTAACAGTTGCACGTTATACGCATATGTGTGTATATATACGTATATACGTATGTGTGTACGTATTTGCGCGTGTGTGTGTGTGTGTGTGTGTGTGTGTGCGCGAGTGTATAAAAGTTTACATCTTTCAGTTTTATGCTATTTAATGCATATTGGTCATTGGATATGATAATATATAAGGCTAAATGATTTCAAGCAATTTGAAAAAGTCAAGAGAAAAATTTTAAGCAGAAATATTTCGTTGAACTCAAGTTTTGCTTAATATTGCATAAAACATTAGATATATGTGCGTTTTCAATTATTCATTCTCGATGTTACTGTTAAAGGTTCAACACATGATCTCAGATCAAGTCATTTGTCAAGTACATCTGCGAATAGCTGTAGTAGCGCGTGAAGTTTAATCAATTTTATTATTTCTTGCATTAAAAGTGATAGAGGTCTTGTGGCGCAATGGATAACGTGCCTGACTACAGATCAGAAAATTCCCGGTTCCAATCCTGGCAAACTCGAATTTTTTCTCCCCCTTTCTTTCTTTTCGCGTGTGGTTTAGAAGTTATACTCATGTATGGTTAATAAGCTTGCTTTGCAACCACGTAGTTCTGGGTTCAGTCCTACTGCGCAGCACTTTTAGCAAGTATCTTTTACAATAAGACTAAGGCTATGTAAATGAACTTGGTTGACAGAAACCGTGTGGAAGTCCGTCGTATGTGTGTCTTTGTGCTAGTCCCCCACCACCATTTAACAACCGGTGTTCATTTGTGTACGTCCCCGCAAAAGGGATTGTGTACGTTGGCAAAAGGGACTGATTGAATATGTATCAAACTCGACCCTTCAAGGCGGTGCTTTAGCCTGGCCGCAGTCTAATGACAGAAACAAGTTAAAAGATAAAAGCTAAAAGGCGGTGAACTGGCAGGGTCATTTAAGCTTCGGAAAATGCTTGCAGTATTTGTTCCGGCTCATTACGCTATGAGTCCCACTTCTACTGGTGTCAACTTTGCCACCCATCCTCCCGGGGTCGATAAAATAAAGAACCTAAATCAGAAACCATATTTCTTTTCAGAGACATATATAGCATAGCACTTATTTGCATCCTTTGTAACTCAAGTGGGTGACAGGGAAAGCCCCCTGCTTGGATAGGGCGTAAGATGGATCGAGTATCAACTGCAGAGTGACACAACACTACAGTTTGATTGCCTGTCTGACAATGTCATTGTACCACTACACTGTATTTCATTGTTCATGAGAGTATGTGACAGAATAGAAAATAGTGTTAAACATTGATATAATGAACAAGAAGGAGGATTGAAAGTATTTGAACCACTAAAGAAGGAGAATATTTTAAAATTGAATTTTATAAATTTAATTTTTTTAAATTAAATATTTTAAAATTGAATTTTTTTTCCTTTTACGATTTGTAAGGCAGCGAGTGGTTAAAAACAGTAGAGCGACAGCGTATTTAGTTATGTCCGTTTATGTTCTGAGTTCGAATCCCCCAGTGGTCGACTTTTACCCTTCTCTTCTCGGAAGTCAATAAAATATGCACCAGCAGATCCCTGGGGTCGGTTCAATACGTTGCTTCGGCTTCCAGTGATCATTCATTTGGTTTCACATCCAAAAAAGATCTTATATTTTTGCCTAATGCCCGTGTTAGAACACATATTTTCCTCCATATATGATCATTTTCAACGTTTTACATCAAGTTATTGATGTAAAACATTCATATACAAATACAGATTTAGCTTGTGCAAACAGCTTTAAATATTTCAATTAATCTGTAGCCTGGTTTAATACCTCACCTCATGGCGTTTCGTATTTTTTGCAGATTCCAACCAGTTGTAAGCATCTCTCGTTTCAGGATAATTACTTCCCTTTCTTCCAACATTCATGGATATACAAATGACAAAATGGGCAAGGCTGAAACACCTTTCATAATAAGCGTATTGGATTGGGACTGACTTAGGGTCTAAAGAAACAATCAGTGCAATACCGATTTCTATTGTAGATACAAGACTATGCATTTAATGGGAGAGAAATCAATTAAATCGACATCAGTATGTGACGGGTATTTTACTTTATCGATGATCGACCCCCGAACAATGAAAGGCGAAGTTGATATAGATGATATTTGAACTCAGAGCATAAAGGGTTATAATTAAGCACCGTTATACGTTTGATTCGACAGTGTAAATTCTGCTAATTAAATGTCCAAGATGTAAGATATTACAATTTCTATAACTAGTACAAGGAAACACATTTACAGCTGCTTAGGTAAACCCAAAGTACATTTCTGTAACTTTTAAGAAATATTATAAATGACCTATTATGCAAAGCAGAATGGTGTGTGTAAATTCACGTAAAAATCTGCTCACTTGAACTTAAGATAAGTATAAAAGTAAGAATCTTCTTGAATTTAAGTCCAAGACAATAACCATAAAAGAAGTATTTGCATTCGCTATACCTTAAATGTCGGTTATGAGAAAACAAAACACATAACGGTAAAAATTAGCAAAATAAACAGAAGTGAACAATAGCAAATAAGAAAGAAGATAGCATATAGAAGGAAAAAATAACTAAAAATGTCACCAAAGGGTGTGATTAATCAAGAGATGAAGTGAGATTTCTTATCGATTACAATTCGTTGATGAGAACTTTTGTGAACACCTGCCATTTGACTGGCGGACTCTTATTCTTCATTTTCCTTTACACTGGCAACATTCTTTCCTATCGCCGACTTTTCCAACTCACTTCAACTGATAACAGTCTTAATCAAAGCTTACAATGCCGTCAAGCTATATAAAACGAAACAATTTTAATATATCCTACATCTCTATGCCATTCATCTGTGGCATTATCACTTAGACTCCATACCAGAACTGTTCCCACCACTCATACCTCCACTCACTGTTTATCATTTCATGATTATTTAGTTACAATATGCCTCGCAAAAAGTAAATAAAATAAAATAAAGCAGGTTCTTTTTTTTCTTTTTGCTTTCCTCTTCCTCCTCGTATTTTTCTTCTCACTGTAATTTGAAAATTTGTTATTCTTTTCTTTTTTTTTTCTGTTTTTGAATAGTAAAAATCTTTAGATTATCGAAATGTATTTAAATGAACATTGTAACTAAAGTGTTTTCTAACAACAATAGCAACAACAACAACAACAGAATCTCATTCATAAAGGATCTCTTTATTTAATGAAAGGTTGAACTAATTTTATTATCCTTCACCCTTCTTTCCATTTATTTCGGTTTTTGTGACAGTTGCATCCGCCGCCAGTAAACTAGTCTTCGATTAGATTAGGTGAACTGCGTCAGTATCCATTATTTATATCGACTCACTTATTCATTTACTAATATTATGTTGGACAGTAGGGTATTGGAAAGACAGAAGCGACCGCGTGCCAGTCATCATGCTTTGTTCTACTTAGTCGTATTCCCTTTTACATTCTGAGTTCAAATCCTACCGAAGTTAACTTCCTCTTTCACCCCTTGCAATCAATGAATATAATGAGTAATCTTCGAAGCTCCACTATACAGTCTTGGTCGAAATATGTGATCTGGTGCTAAATATGGAAATTGATATTCTGCTGAAAATATCAGTTACATTAGCAGTACTCTGATCTTGTTGTTTCTAAATAAAAATACAGAAAAGTTAACGGTAATGACTTTAACAGTCTAACCAAAGACTAGAAATAATTGATAACATGTCTTCTAAAATGAACATCTGCGAATATTTCAATAATAAATGCTATTTGTATTACAAATTATCCCAAAAGAATATCTTCAGAATATTTTCTATTCATAGGCGCGGACGTAGCTGTGTGGCAAGAAGTTTGCTTCCCAGCCACCTAGTTCCAGGTTCAGCCTCACTGTATACACTCTAGGCAAGCGTCTTCTGCTATAGCCTCGGGTCGATCAAAGCTTTGTAAGTGGATTTGGTAGACGTGTGTGTGTGTGTTTGTCTTCCACCACCGCTTGACAACTGGTGTTGTTTTTTTTACGTCCCTGTAAACATAGCAGTTCGGCAAAAGAGACCGATAGAATAAGTACTAAGCCCAAAAAATGAATGGGGTCGATTCATTCGACTAAAATCCTTCAAGGCGGTGCATCAACATGGCTGCAGTCATGTTGATAAAAAAACAAGTAAATGATAAAAAAACATAACATTAGAATATTCTTAGCATTTAAGATGTATTAGTATGATATACGGAAGCTATTTAACTTATACGAATTTTGGCTACCCCTATAATACTAGCTCTTCCTCCTATCTGCTTTCCATTCTCTTTACCAATTAAAAAAAAAATGAACGTTTATTACTTAAAATTTAATACGCGTGTGGTATGTGTGCGTAAAAGTATATATAAATATATACGCTGGTATGTGTGCATATATATATATATATACACACACTCGTATGTATGTATAAGATTGATTGCTTGTATCATTACAGCTTTCTATATTCTGAGTTGAAATCCCGCTCAAATCAATTTAACTTTCAATATCAATGAATAAAATACCTTTCTAAGGTGGTTGACTTTGATTTGAAGCAGACTTGACCGCTTCTCTTAACCTTAAAATTATTCTGTTCCCTAGTCCAGAAAAATTTCAACACAGTTTCACTCAAGGCCATCTCTACGCATTTCGCTTTAAAACACAAAACACTTGCTTTTCTCGATCTCATTTCCCAAAATTCTTGACATTTGGATTTTATTTAAATTTCCTTATTTTTTATTTAATTATTTAAAAAAAATTTCCTCATGATTTTTAAAACTTAAATCTATTGCTTCCATATATTGTTAATTTATATGTTTCTTTTATTCATCCAATTTTTCTATATCTTTTGTATCACATTTATCTTTATATATTAATTGTTGTATAATAGTCGTTCTTATTTAGCTCTGATTTTTTTGTTTTATTTTTTGTTATTTACCTAAATTTACTTCTCTCACCTGTGTGTTCCCCCATTAGGCATCCTCTAACGTTATTTCATTTGAAATTCTACTTCATGGAACTTTGCCTAGCACATGATTTAACCCTTCCTTCACTACTTTCTAATCCTCTCCCCATCTCTCTTCTCATCCTCATGCCCTTCCTTCCTTCCCTGCACTTCTTCCATCTTGTTACTCCATATCTTTATTTAACTTCCAACTTATTACATATTTACAACTTAACATTCTCTTATGATACGAGAAGCATTTGTAGGCAGGTGAGTATGTGAATATCTATGCGGATGTATGCATATATGCGTGTATGCAAATTTGCACACGAGTTTATATGTATATGTGAGTGTGTTTGTATAGAAGTGCCTGCCTCTCTTAATATATGTGCTTGTATATGTGTGCATCTTTATTTATGTTTACGTATGCATGCGTACATATTTATATGTATGTGTCCCAGTATTTGCCTATATCCGTGTTTGTGTCGGTATATACGTACATATGTTTGTGTCTGTATAGTTGCGTTTGTAATCTAATGACACCGGTTCGAGTTTCAGTAAATGCATTTTCTGTATTTCTTCTTACGTTTCTTCACTTTTTTCACAGTAAAAATTATCTTAATTTTAACTTCTGACATAAATCATCGTTAATTTTGATTAGATGATTGCTCATTACATTCAATATCACAATCTAGGAGTATATTAATTATAATCTGTAATATTTCACTTAACTTAATATTCACAACGGATAATGCATATTGTAATTTCTGTGATTTAAACTTCTCCATACGCCTCTAAGTTAAACCACAACCTACACTATTTTCATACCTCTAGACTACTGAAGAGAATCAAAATATTTTTTGATTAATCTTAAACAGAAGGAGCTATAATTCTTCTACCAATGTTTTTTTTTTTTTTCACCTCACTGTGTTGCTCAGCACGTCGGTCCGTTTATGTCCACCATTTTCTGTTTTTATTTTTAATTACATTGTTTTATGGTTTCTTTACATTATCGGACGAGAAGAGTTGACACTCAGTTCTTTATTTCTTGGAAGAAAACAAGTTGTGAGCGCTCTCCCATGTCTCAGAGCACACACGCATACACACACATGTGTATATACACAAACACGATTATGTTTTTATTGCGTAGCCCATTTTTTATTGGTCTGGAAGGGATAAAAAAGGCAAAATTGAACTTAGTGAGATTTGAGCTCAGAATGAAAAGAGGCTGAACACTTACTGCAAGACATTTGCTTGACCGCCTAATAATACTGCCACAGTGGTTACCTTATTGATCGCAGAACACATTTATATATCTTGACAATTGTAACGAAGTTGACGAATCAACGCTAGCAGGGAATTGTAAAAAATAAAAGCAAACAAGCCACGGGCAAGTTTGATCTTATGTAAGTTTTCTCTTTATAATTATATAAAGAAAAATAATTTTTGTTTTCTGCGCACACATAAAAGTTATTGTCTCATCAGGGTGCTTGGGTGCACTTATACATTTCAAACACCTTGAAAGATAAAAAACAAAATCAACTATAGTCTAAATAATATTTTAGTTGTTTATTGCACGAATGCGCGCTCTATGTTTTACAAACGAAGAACAGAGCCACTCCGTGGTCGCAACGAAATCTTACGCATATCACATCCCACCGTATTAAAAGAACACGTTCGACAATGTACTCTTCAATACACTATGCCAGAAAATATTATGGGATAATCGCCGTTCGAACATAACGTTGATTATAGGTTGAACGAGGCTGACTGGTGACTAAACAAAAACAACTCTGTATATCATCACAACACATGAGCTCTGAAAAATTATTTTCAATTTTGATAATTGCCACCACGATTCATATTTTTACTTTGCTTGTAATTTCAAAATAAAGGATGTAAAAAGAAAGGACACATACATATATTCTAAAAAAAAAGCGTAAATATATTCCAAGACATACATAAATATATTGTAAAATAAACATAAATATACTCTGAAGAAGCGAAAATATATTTTAAGGCAGCATAAATATATTCTGAGAAGACATGATATAAGTATATCATAGTATTTTTAAATGTATTTTAAAGAAGTTAGATATATTCTAAGGAAGGTGAAATAAAAGTACCGCTGCGACAAGTTTTACGAGTGTGAAATGAAATAGCTACTAGTAGAAATTCGAACCACATGAAACTTAATTTGTATGAAGTTTCTACCTTCTTAAGCGTTCACCGAAAATCAAGTTAAACTTTATGTGAGAAAGAAGATGCCGGTGCTGATCAGAATTAGAAACAAGCATGGTTTTAATTCGATTCGGATATTGATCTTTAAGTTTACCATAATAGTATACTAATTGAGGAAGAGGCATATAAAAATTGAATTGATCTGTATACTTTAGTGTGGCGGGATTAAAGGCAACGAGGGAAAATTTTAACTCAGAAGTAGAATAACAAAATATTGCAGCATGTCTGAATAAAGAACGGGATGGCCATAACTGAAATACTTGTGATCAATGACCTGTTCTATCAGAGAAGACCTGGGGCTAAAAGATAGCAAAAATATCATAGAATAATGGATAGTTCATAGAATTCGCGATCTTAAATAATTAACTGCCATTTAAAGTTATTGGCTTGTGGGTACGTAATTTATCTTATATAAATTATAGGTGATATAGTTAATTCCACTCGGGAAAATCTCGGAAAACATGAATGACATTGGTTATTTCTTTTCATTTCTTATTGTAATTAAACGATGCGTATATAATACCAATTTTCATTCGAACATCAGTAAATACTTGATTTATTGCATTCAAATTAATTCAATTTTATGTTAGATATAAAATGGTCATGCTACCTTGTATGACATTCTTAATAAACTCATCTGCAATAATTTATTTATTATCTGAAACAAAACAAAAAACATATCCCTCGGAAATAGAATTTACAAAAAAAAAACATTCATAAGGATAATAAATGATAAAATAAATAAATAACAAACGTTGACAAAGTTGAACATTTCACTAATCACGAAGATATATAGAGTTTTGCTAGCGTTGTTGTTTAATCCCAGGTCAGTACTGATCGAGCGCTATTCTCGAAGGGTTTCCCGCTTTGAGAACTGCTGCCTTTTATTTTTCGAACGTAATGTAACTAAGATTGCATTATCTAATATGTACTGCCATTTTTAAGAAGGCATGGTGAGAATAGAAGGACATTTGGCAGCAATAACACGTGGGTTAAATGACCATGCAGGGCTTCCATCCTTCGCTCAGATTTATCTATATTTATTTTAGGGCACTGAAAGAATGGGAAACAAATCTTCTGCTATTTCAGACGTTAGTATATCGTTTATATTTTCCCTTTAAAAATCAGTCATCTTATAACTAGTAATGAAATTACCTAACAGAATTATTCAAACAAGGGGCGCTCCGTCGGTTACGACGACGAGCTTCCCAGCTGATACGATCGACAGACACGTGTGCCCTTAACGTAGTTCTCAGGGAGATTCAACGTGAAACAGAGTGTGACAAGTTTGGCCCTTTGAAATCCAGGTACTACTCATTTTTGCCAGCTGAGTGGACTGGAGCAACGTGAAATAAAGTGTCTTGCTCAAGGACACAACATGTCGCCGGGAATCGAACTCATGACCTAACGATCGGGAGCCGAATACCCTAATCATTAAGCCACGCGCCTTCACATGACTGGAGCACTTCGTCGTTTACGACGACGAGGGTCCCAGCTGATGCGATCAACGGAACAGCTTGCTCGTGAAATTAACATGCAAGTGGCTGAACACTCCACAGATACGTGTACCCATAACGTAGTTCCCACGGAGATTCTGCGTGACACAGAGTGTGACAAGGTCGGCCCTTTGAAATCCAGGCACTACACATTTTTGCCAGCTGAGTGGACTGGAGCAACGTGTCACTGGGAATTGAAATCACGACCTTACGAATGTGAGCCGAATGCCCTAACCATTAAGCCACGCGCCTTCACACTCAGACAAAATGGGGACTAAATCCCAGTATGACCACAGCTTTAAAGCTGAAACAGTTTAAAGAATTTAAAGAATTATGTAATTGATTATGGATATCCGTTGCTAAAACAAATTTTATTCATCGTATACTACAGGAATGCCCGCACGGGTCGCCACTGCATGGTGCCAAAGGTGCCGTCCACTGCATCTCACATAAGAACAAGATACTGCAGCAGCCTCGGTTTCAGAGGACCTCAGCTCTTCAATGCCCTGCCAAAACATTTGAGAGACCTGCAAGACACGGATGTGGAGGTCTTCAAGACAAAACTCGACGCTTTCCTCTCCACGATACCAGACGAACCAATGGCTCGAAATGAGACACAGTTTAGGGCAGCGATGTCAAATTCTCTTATACACCAGATGTGCCATCAAAACTCTTGATTGGACTATATCAGGTGCAGGAGAAGAGCCATGCAAGGAACGTGAAGAGAGCAAAGCATAAAGACAGAAAATCACGGTGGTGCTCCAGCATGACCACAGCCACTTGGCTGAAACCCATAAATAAATAAATAAATAAATATATATATATTCATATATTTCTCTTTTACTTGTTTCAGTCATTTGACCGCGGCCATTCTGGTGCACTGCGTTTAGTTGAACAAATCGATCTCAGAACTTATTCTCTGTAAGCCTACGACTTACTCTATCGGTTTATTTTGCCGAACTGTGAAGTTACGGAAACGTAAACACACCAGCATCGGTTGTGAAGCGATGGTGGGGGAACAAACACAAACACACACACACACACACACACAGCTATAACAACCAAATCCACTCACAAGGCTTTGGTCGGCCTGGGGCTATAGTAGCAGACTCTTGCCCAAGGTGCCGGAACAATGTGGTTGGTAAGCGAGCTACTATCCACACAGCCACTCCTGCGCCTGTATATCATACATATGTATATATACTATATATATACATATATATATATATATATATATATATATATATATATATATATAGATAGATAGATAGATAGATAGATAGATAGAAATATATACATACATGAATACATATGTATATGTATACATATATGCATTCATATATCTATATATGTAAACGTATATGCATATATGTATACATATATACATACATATATATGTATGCATACATATACAATTATATATATATATATACATGTATGTATATATGTGTATGTATATATGTGTATGTATATATGCATGTATATATCTATGTGTGTATATATATGTGTGTATATATACATGTATGTATATATATATATATATATGTATGTATATATATTTATATGTGTGTGTGTGTGTGTGTTTGCATATATGTATGTACTCTTTTATACTTTATATATATATATATGCATTCTTTTTGTATGCCTATATATATGCATATATATATATATGCATATATATATATATATATATATATATATATATATATGAATACATATTAGCCGCTGTGATAGACAGGTAGGTTGTAATATACGACTAAAGATATTCTGTCTACAATATGATACTGAAGCTATTTTCATCACTAAGTTCATTTAAATCAGATTTATATTTTATACAGCAATTGTAGCACTGTCAGACAATAGGTGTTACAGTTCAGACTTCGACATCTGTCAAAGATAACTTACTATTTCATTATTATGGAGAATATAATGGAACGTGGATCTAAAATGTCACACTAACTCCTACATTCGGTTAAATGTCATGAAATAATAGAATTCCTGAGACCCCGGCTATACTCGTAGACTAGAGTACCTTATTGCATATATGTACGTCTAGCTGGGAAGTTAATGTGATAGAGGTCAGTCATTCTCTAAATAGTGTCCACTCAACAATCCGGTGCATCAAGCTGCAGCCAAGATTGAGTTGATTTTTTCTCCCTCCTCTTTTCATTTGTTATAAGTTCTCTTATATAGAACAGCGAAAGAGTGCAATTCAAATGTCCAGCAGAAAGAAGATGGAAGTGCTAGAGGAAGGCTTGACCTCTTCTTTAGCTTAATACATTATATTATAAAGTGCGAACATTCATAAATGAAATGGATAAATATATTGGAAGATTATATTGCATTTCCGTATTGAGTAGAGAGCTGGAATCTCAGCATTTTGGCTGCATGTCACTTTTGAAAGTGAAATACAGTGATAAAATATTTCATTTACGAAGAATGTTCCCAGATAATCAATTATCTTCCACTGATAATTACATTAACAGCATCTTTGATGATCATATAGAACACAACATAGCATAATATAAGTGAAGATAAGGAAAAATTGGTAAAACCAATCGGCGAGCCGAAGAATAAAACTAACGTCTTCTACACGGTAGTGGGCAGTATAGGATAGAATTAAAACAGACCAACAAACAAATAAAACTACCACAAAATTATAGCACTAATTAAATATGAAACAAATAAATAAATGAATAAGTTTTAATTAGAAAAATCACCAAGGATATTTATTCTCTTGTGGCTCAGTTTGTTAATTAAGGAAACGATTTCGATTTTTCTTAAATGCGTTTGATGAGAAACATTATGAGCAAAATAACAGAAGACTTCGATTTAAAAGAAAAGCAAATCAGAAACAAATAGAAAATTATAAAAGAAAATTCTAAATTTATGACAGTAAAGAAAAGAATTCAAAATACTAACGTCACTGAATATGACTATAACTCATCTTTAACTTCAATCTTGCCTATTTGGAGATAATTTTCTAATCAATAATCCCTACAAGTAAAAACAAAATAAGAATATAAACACTGAAAGAATCAGTAGAAAAGTAGAAGGAAATTATAATTAAAAAGCCAGATAGACTTAATGGAAAATTAAATGAATTAAAAGCAACACAGAAGAAAGAAAAATCGAAAGCTGGAGGTTAAAAGGATCATATTTGAAAACAGAGCTACACCTGACACATATAGACACAGATATATACACTTTCACACACTCAAATATGTGTGTGTATATGTGTGTATAGATAGACTGAGAGAGAGAGAGATGGGGAGGCACACACACACATTTGTACATACGTAAATTACATGCATACATTCATATTAACACATAAATAATCTTTAAAATTAAGACATGAAAAGACATTTTATACACGCTTACACACTTATACATATATACTCGTATATAAAACGCAGTGTATATATATAATTTTGTGTATGTGTATGTATATCTAAAATCCGACTAAAATTTCAGATATCTAAAATTGATATAAATTATATTACATAGGATTGTTATGGTATCATTTACTTCAATAAAATTAAATTAATTATGCACCATCTATAATACTAAACTATTATTGTTTAACATCTCCAAACTTTTCATTATAAAGTGGATATTTATTATTCCCCAATTATTGAAAGTTCTTAATTTGATACAAACAAAATTAAAACTAATAAAATTATAATTAGGAGAAAAGAAGAGAGTGAAAATATAACGTGTATGAATTTTGAACCGTTAAAAATATTTTCAAGCTCATTAAGAAGTCAACAAACGACTATAAGAAAAACATTAGAGAACTGCGGTTGTGGTGCCACCAGAAATGATTTTGTACTCGAAAAAAATTACTTTTCATCATAAACAAATTCGAAAAAGTATAGGTTTTAGCAATTACGCTTTTACCCTTTAACTGGTTCCAGAACCTTCAGGCGATAGCTATACTGGGGACACCGACGACGCCATGAAATTAATTGATTCTTATGAAATTATTAATTAAAATTTTAGCTATATATTTACTTAAAAGACTAAAATAATGATGGAATAAATAGAATAATTGTGTTTTTTAACGAAAAATACGGTTAGAAGAATAAATACTTTCTTTTGTTAACATTCAATTAGTATTTCAGCTTTAATTTTCACGATATTTTCTGTAGGGTTATTTTGCTGTGTTTTGTTGTTTTAGACTCTGTTTTTTCTAGTTAGTATTTCAATAATGATGCTTTACTAATACATAATTATCTAATGCTCTTATAGAGTTGAATAATTATATTCATCATCTGCAGTCTTTTGTATCAACGTTGATAAGGTTCATTTGCTTGAATAGCCCATTATTTCAATAATGCACCGAGCAAGCTGCAGTTGTATGCTATACGTGCATACTCTTCTACTATTTTAAATGGTTTTAGCCATCTGGCTGAAACAATGATGGGGCGCCATATATAAGTCATGGATCTCCGTCGGGTGCAACGATGACTTTTCTATTGTCCGATCAACTAAATTTATTTATTGTTCATTAAATTAGCGTTTAAATGGCTTAATATTCTACTGATTCGAGTACTGTTCTCTTAGATAATTGCCACGCACGCAAAATCAATGTGTGATAAGTGCGGACTTTTAAATAAGGACTTCCACCTAAGTTTCTGTCTACCAAATTTCATTTACAAGGGCTGGATCGGTTCAAGGTTATAGTATATGAAATTTGCCTAAGATGCCATTCAGCGGGAAACAACTCAAGGACCCGTTATTCGTAAACACACTTCTTAAGGAACATATATAAGCACATACATAAATAAGTGTATACATATATGTAGATGAACAGATGTGAAATATATCAATTTATATTCACGTTCATATAGATAAACATTCACATGTAATTCAGATAAGTTCTAAGGTACTAAATAATGTACATAGAAAAATTCTAAATTAAATTACATCTGCTAGTTGCTGGGGAAAGAAACAAAAAAAAACACTAGTGACAGTTGTTAGTGAGTCTCAGAAAGAATGATATATAATTTCAAGAAATTAGAATTAATTTTACAGAAAATTGAATTTTCACGTTTAGGAGAAAAATCTGATCTTTGTTAGCAGACAACGGGACGGATATTGGGGTGTTTCCGTCTAAGAATAGTCTTATCAAGCGGAAAAAGAGTTACAGCGAGTTTTGAACAGAACATTTTGCATAATTGTAAAAAATTGAGACAAGGCAAAAAGTTCAAGTGGGCTAATGGCATTGATTTAAATATTTCAGGCAGGTGATGACATATTGAATAATACGTGCAAAAGATTCTAAATGAAATTAAATTTGGTTTTCCTTATCCAATGTGGAAGCATGTTTCAATTCATTGGGAACGCTTTGCATGCGTCATCTAGCACATCACCACTTTCCTGAATCATCTAATTTCATACAATTAGCACACTTGAGAAAATTCTTCAAATAATCTATGAATGGGAAACAGTGGTATATTGGGATAGATTCATTCAACTATGCATTCTTCGCAAAAAAAGAAATCACTTTTGTGTGAAAGTTAGACATCAACATCAATTTTTCTTTTTTTTTGTTGGATTGATCGGGATTTATTGTGATAACAATAATAGTTCTAACATTGATGGAGTGCCACAAGATTCTATAGGATGATTTGGTCGACTAAATGGAGCCCAGTATTTGTCTGGTAGATTTGGCTTCGGTGGGATTTTAATTCACAATATAAAGCATCATAACTAATACCACGGGGTATTTTGACCAATTTCTGCGACTCCACCACTTTGCAACCCTATTTATTTATTTATTTCGAAATTTATTTTAAACGTCTGCGTTAAACAAGAGAGCCACGACAGATGTAGAACACACATTTAATACCCTATAATAGAATGTACTAGATTGAGGGAAAATATATAAATAGTTTTACTTTTCAATTTCGTGGTTACTTCCATGAATTGACAATATTAACTATTTTGTATTCTACTTAGGGTTTCTTTCAAGACTCTGATTGGAATATAAAGTGCTTCCATTCTCCTCTTTGTCCGGGTATTGCCAAAATGTAGGTTTCTTTCCTATTACGCATTATCCCTAAAATTACTGACATTTGTTTAATCATTTTAGTATGACAAAAGATTAAGTTCACTAAGTTAGAATTTAAAAGTGACACCACAAGTTAATACCGTAGCATCTGCTACAATTCCAATATTCAAACCGAATTACTAAGAGTTTCACACTCACTCTCTACTTTCTAAGTTTAAATCCCACTGAGATGAATTTATTCTTTCTTTTCACATGAATTTATAAAAACATGTACGAGGCTTGCTTTTGGATTAACTCTTAAGTGATTATAACTTGATTAAATGTGTTGCTTTGAAGCAATGCTATGCATGAATATTTTTCCAAACATAAAGTTGGCAAACTGGAGAAATCGTTAGCACAACGGATGAAATGCTTAGTAGCATTTCGTCTGTCTTTACGTTCTGAGTTCAAATTCCACCGGAGTCGACAAAATAAGTATGAACAAAACGCAGGGGTCGATCTAATCTCAACTTAGCTCCCATAACCCGCTGGCCCCGTGCCAAAATTTGAAACCGATAATTGCCAATAAGCCAATAGAGGAGCAAAATCGGTTGAGCATCTTACATAACATCTTCCAATTTTTAGTTATATCCCTTTATGTTTTGAGTTCTTATTGTGCACGGTTTGACTTTTTACATCCCTCTGTGGTCTATAAATAAACAACGAACGAAAGGGAAGGTTTTAATCAGTTATACCCTCTCTTTTATAAATCGAACGCTTTGTAGTATCATGGTAAGAATTCAATATTTGCAAGAACAATGATTTTTCTTAGGACTTCTTGTGACTTGAAAAGTTTAAACTTCGTTAATGGTTATTACCATTTATGCCTATCTTAAATTATTACGTGTTTTTGTTTAATTATTTCAAGCCTTTAATTTACCTAAAGTATTTTAAAATCTTATACCAATTGTACAGATTCCTAAACATAAGCACTAAATCATCAAGGAAACGCACTATTGTAATGCACATCTTGTATTCTGTGATTGATGACTACATGTCGCTAAAAGTGAACTCCAAGCTAAATTATTCTATGAATGTTGTTCTGTCTACCTCTCACTGATTATAACAACTTTATCTTGTTTATTTTAAATCATTACCGTTTCCACAAATTGCTCTTCAGATTCAAATGTTTTGTTTGTTTACCATTTTTTGTTTGCATGTTCTTTTCTTTTCATATTAGGATTCTTTCTTGAAGCATTTCTTTATCCAATGAAAATCTATAGAAGAGGTTTCTAATAAACAACCTATACGAAATACAACAGACAAGAAGTTTTCAAATATTTTTGTGCTCCAAAAAATGTTCTTTTTTTATTGCTGAACATCGAAATTGATTGAAAGTGTTAACTGTGGTAATGTATAAATTAAAGTTATTTTAGAAAATAAAGTTAGCTTCAGTAATGCAGCCAGAATAATTTGGCAGATATTCATGTCCTTCAATATAAAGAAAGTGACCGGATTTAAGAATTGTTCATAAAGCTTTCTTGAGTTCGAAATTGGATGAAGGATTCATAATTTTTTACTTAAAGATACATTTCGGTTGTAAAAGGATATGCCAATTGGTAACATTTCAAAAATAAATATATAAATAAAATAAATAATGGCTTCTAATTTTGGCACAAGGCTAACAAATTTAGACTTCTTCGACCTTCCTAGAAACTACCTTCTTACACTGTATCCCAAAATGACGAGAAGCCAACGGTCAAAGTTACTACAAATATCACTAACCGTGCGCTTCGTATTTATTTTCCCCTTGTACTGCAGTGCCAGACTGTGGACAGATGTGTGAAACGCCACTTCAACTGGTTTCCTCTCCATGTCCTCGTTCTCATAAACCAGAAAATACCTCTATATATTCTGTATCGGTCAGTGGTGTATATATTTTACCAAACATAAGCTAGGTGTCTTGAAATTTATGCTCTGAGGATATAAGGAAACACTACTGAATTTAGGTAAATTAGAGGTTTGTCATCTTCCTGTATAAATAACTCGGTCAAAACAGCAGACTTATTCCCGAAATGCTACTGGTAAACCTCTTTTGTCTGAAGCTGACGGCTACCTAATATTCCACTTTACCCGATCCCCCTTTTCTTTTTCGACGCAAGCAAAGAATGCATTTCTTTCATGGTGGTGCGTTTGTTAATGACACATGAGGTTAACTTTTCATTTATCAAATTGTGACTGAATTTATAAGTGTATCTGTTTGCTTCATAGTCACTTTTACAGTTTATATCTATTGTTTCATCCACTTTCAAAACTTTTGGGAGCGAATTTGCTGCTATTCCATTTGTGGCTAGCACCTTCTGCTCTACCGTAAAGGTGATCATATTGAATCTCTAGTAAACAAATGGAAATTTATCTTTACAAAAATTTCTATTCATTAAAAACATGTAAAGACAAACCATTTTCCGACCCCAGGATAATAGGATAGATATTTTAATGTTTCGAAACCATTTGTTTGTGAATTCCTCTACCTCTCATAAATTAAACCTAAACGAACACATCTTCTAAGGGGAGTCCGTTGAAAATGCATGAGTCCTCAGAATAAAAAAAAAAGCAACAACTTCAGCCACACCACCACAAGGAATGCTATAGGAAGCATGTAACCATTCTACGTACACTAACCATAAGAAACTGGACCAATAGCAACAGTAGCAATATACTCAATGTGGATGGCACTGTACTGTCATCAATATTATTAATATTATTATTGTTGTAAATTGTGTTACTGAAACGAAAAGGAAAAGCAAGAAATAAACTCAAAAACAAATATAAATAGATTAATACCAAAGGCTTTTAATCCATGGAGCGGCAGGAAAGAGTGACAAAGACTTGATTTAATGAAACTACTCTAAAAAGGGACAATCTCTTTATGTCAACAGAACAGAAATACGGGGCACTCTCATTGAATTGATTTGCCCGTCCTACAGAGGAACTGTTCTAGGCTGTGGTTCTGTTTATATTACTCAATTGACCCTTACAAACTAACTGACGATGTATCTTATAATAGATTTCTTCTTGCGGTGATAAAAATCTGAATAAGCTGTCGGTTTTCATCATAATATTAATACGACTATAGGAAGAGGAGAAGAAAACAGCCTCAGCAGCAAACTGACGATTAGCTCGAATCAGTCGTATGACAAATAGGATTACGCTTAAAACCGAAACGCTCATAAATTATTTCTTCGCGTGATTCTCATCTCCTACTTGAGTCTTCAGCGGTATTTAACCACATTGTCTCCAATTTGTTTTTGAAGAAGACACTCACAGACACCCGCAATCATAACAAACTACTTGCACACACACACAGAGAGAGAGAGAGAGAGAGAAACACTCGTTTATACATATATGAAATCCTACACTTTGACACATTTCTCCAAATTCATCTTATAAATTCAGCTACATCTATAAGATGGCTGAAAACACATATAGGCACATTCTGATCAAAGCAGGCACTCACTCGTAAAAGCACGCATACACACATAAACATTCAAAGATCTGCATACACATTCTGCCAAATTCATAAAAGTACAAATAATGAATTGTGGACATCTACAATTGTTTATGTTTACTATAGAAGGGGGGTATTTTAATAACATATAACATATAAACATATACCTTTATCATCCGCTCCCAATACACAATACATTATATGTGTGTATGTGTGTGGGTGTCAGTGTGTATAACTAATATTTACACACACACACACACACACACACACACACACACACACACACACACACACACACGCACACACACACACACACGCACACACATGTAGGTTTCAAAATTTGGCACAAGGCCAGCAGTTTCTGGGGAGCTGCTAAGTCCATTACATCGACCTCAGTGTTCAACTACTACTTATTTTATGGAGCCCAAAGCGATGAAAGGCAAAGTCGACCATGGCAGACTTTCAATTCAGAATGTAAAGACAGATGAAATGCCACTAAGCATTTTGCCCTGCGTGATAACGATTCTGCCAACTCACTACCGCGCGCGCGCGCATTTATATGAATTGGTTTTAAATTTTAACACAAGACCAGAAATTACATCGACCTCAGTGATCAACTGGCACTTATTTAATCGATCCCGAAAGGAAGAAAGGCAAAGTCGACGCCATATTCAGATATCTTTTATCCTTCACTTATTTCAGTCGTTGGACTATGGCCATCCTGGGGCATCGCTTTAAAAGGGTTGTAGTCGATTGGGTAAAGCTCATAACATATTTTTAAAGCCTGGTACTTATTCTCTTGGTCCCTTTTTACTGAACCATTGACTTCTAAAGGAGTTTTCAAAGGAACCCCAACCAGATTCGGATGTCGGGCCACTCGCCTGCTCTCACCACCGGAAAAGTAATTAACCCCACCCTTTCCTTTTCATTTAGCTCTTTCCGGTCAACATGGCGATTGTTAGAGTAGGTTGTACAAATGTACGACACCTGGGATACTGGAAGATGAACGTGTCTTTCCGAGCGCGTCAAGATTTTAGAGACATCGAAAGCTGTTGGGTGCAATGGTCAACGACCGATAGTTGATAACCCTTAAAAGGGTTATTACACTACGGGCGTTAGGGTTTGGTAAAGAAATAGCGTCAGAGGAATCTAGAAAAGAGGGAGACCTAGTAAGGAAGCAAGAATAGGCACTTAGAAAAGACATAATGACTAACATGTTGGTAGTGAGATTGGTTCTTGATCAATTCTTCAATGCCAAGCACGAAGGTTACATTTCAGAGATAACACAGACACGTGCTCTAATACATGAAGGAATGAAAGCAGTTCGATGGTCCTGGATGGCGAAGGTGCAACTTGGAAACAAATCCACAAGCCACAATTCTGTCTCTGAAAGACCGCGACAGGTTCGTGCTACTCGAATCCAAGCAGATGCATGCAGAATTTCAGTGGCACTTTGTCAAACTCTACGGAGCGCAAGGTGGTACGGAGATGGGGGTCCATTTTACTTCCTACCACGACGACATGCCGCATCTTTCAGTTAGGATGTGGAGTTTCTGCGATAACGCCGAAGACATACAAGACGTGATGACCAGTTCCACAAAGGAGACGTCTCCGGGTCTGAATGGTCTGCCCTCCGAGCTATATCTTCATATACCGGATTTGTTCGGTGATCTCTTGACTGATGTCTACTACAACTGGCAACAGAACGAGAGAATTCCCAGTGCAGTGAGTTGTGATGTGGTGCTGCTGCTAAGGAAGGATCCGAACGAAGGGGACCAAATAGATCATTATTGGCCCGTAACTCTGCTAAACGCAGATCACACGATATTGGCCAAGGTGTTAACCAAGAAGTTGGCGTTTATTGTCGCCAACACACAGACTTGCGTTATCTAAACAGATCCATCCACGACAAGCTAGGTAAGGAACCTGTCATGCGTGGGACCCTGATCAATATGGATCAATCAAAAGCGTTTGATAGAGTCAACCACCAATACTTGGGAGTTGTTCTTGCGGCGGTAGGTTCCGGTTTCATTTTCAGAAGCTGGATCGCTGCAATGTACAGCGACATCTTTTAGGTGGTCAAAGTAAATTGCCGTCTATTAAAATCGTTCAGCGGCGCGCATTCGGTCCGTCTAGGATGCCCACTCTCGCCCCTTTTTGTACATACTGCTACTCGAGCCATTACTACGGAAGTTAGATGTTTCGAGAGGCATCTCGCGTGAACTAGGACGCAAAAAATTCCTGTCAATTTATACGGACAACGTCACCGTTATAGGAACGGCCATCTCTAAATCGAGATGATCGGCATTACTTTAAGGGAGTTCGAAGCAGTGATAGGTGCAAAGATTAACCAGGAGGAATCGGTGGGCCTGATGCTCAACATCAGAGAGGCAGGTACTTGCCGACCGACAGCGCCATAGGGTGCAGGAACGAAGGGCTGATTAAATTGCTCGAGGTCTGATTTGGTCCGAACTTCCAGGCAGACAAGAACTGCGAAGAGGTGATGAGCAGGGTGGTCAGGCTTTGTTCTTATAGTAGAAAGGATTATTATTATTATTATTATTTTGTCTGTCTTGACGTTCTGAGTTCAGCAATATATGTGCGGAAACAAATTTTAGACCTTGCGTTTGTGAAACTTCAAGTAAGGCATCACTAATCAAGCTTCGATTGAATATGTGTAAGATCCGTACCACATGTCGAGTTCTCTTCCTTTCACTTGTACGCCTATTTGCGTCTGTATATATATATATATATATATATATATATATATATATATATATGTATAGATAGATAGATAGATAGATAGATAGATAGATAGATAGATAGATAGATAGATATGTATGTATATACGTATAAATGTTTAGAACTCGGTCTTACACTAAAACAGCCGGCTGCCAATATATAAGTAAATAAATAAATAAATAAATCATTTTTTTTTTTCGTTTATTTAAATGTTTTGTCGGAGACAACAGAATACGTGACAACAATAAAATAAACAAATTTCTGTCCTGTGTAGGAGAATATTTTGTTTATAGGAAAGCAAA
The DNA here is from genome assembly GCF_046866305.1 of Octopus bimaculoides. Lineage (NCBI taxonomy): Eukaryota > Metazoa > Mollusca > Cephalopoda > Octopoda > Octopodidae > Octopus > Octopus bimaculoides. The sequence continues at coordinate 112,438,777 of NC_142929.1, forward strand.
GTGACACATAAAGTGTGCAGACAAATAGAGACGACAAGGAATGTTGCAGTATCACGTTTTGTCCAATGATTTATGGAACTATGAAACAAGCACCGGAGAGTTATTATCTTCCAGAATGCTCTTCGTCGCATCGATTCTTTCAGCAATATGTCAGCGGAAACTGACAAATGTTTTGCAGGAATTAACATTTCGCTTCAGGCAGACATCTCCTTCCTATATCTATTTATCTACATACATACATACATACATACATATACATATATATATATATATATATATATATATATATATATATATATATATATATATATATATATATATATACGCACACGCGCACGCAAATACACACACGCAC
>NC_142929.1:112444131-112471631 GCF_046866305.1 Octopus bimaculoides
TGCTTCTCACATGGACAACTGTATGTTGGCTGCTCAAGAGTGGGCAGCAACAAAAAACCTATTTATATATGCTCCACAAGGGAAAACAAGGAACATAGTTTACAATGAGGTGTTATAATCACAACAGCAAGAAAGTATGTACATGATCACCTTCTTTTACGAAACTTCATTGACTTTCATATATTTATATTGATATACATATATATACGTGTGTTTGGGTGCGTGTGTGTATATACATCTCTATATATAAAGATGATGCGTAGTCTAGACGGCGTTTTTAGATTTCATTATTCTCTTTAACCCGGGCAACGCCGGGCATTTCTGCTAGTATATATATATATATATATATATATATATATATATAGATACACACATACACGCACACACACATTCATATGTGTGTGTGTTTGTCTTTATGCGTATATACTAGTCGGTGCACCCATCATTGTCCTGCAACCAAATTTGTAGACACAGTTTTCTATAAATCTTTTTCCTTAAAAAAATATTTTTACTGCAATGAAATCACACGTTTAAAATTTGTTAATTTTAGTTTGGAGATTTAAGAAAATATTCTTATGATTTAGTTTGTTATTACAGTTATTTTTAAAACGATACGCACCGAACAAAATAAAAGGATTTCTAACAGAAATGTGCTTCATACAACAAAAGCTCAATCAACGATTTGGTACTCTGAAAAAAATTTATTATGAACGCTAGGTAGACAAGCCATGAGAGGACAGGAAAAGGCACGTCTTTTCTTTAGGAAGGAAGTGGACAGAAAATATATATATATATATATATATATATATATATATATATATATATATATATATATATATATATATATATATATATATGCTTGATAAATAAATTCATAAAGGGATAAAACTCTTTTACAAGAATTTTATCAAGAAGCCAGTGTGTAAAAAAATTTCATAAGGGAAATTTCTATTCCCAAGAATATAATTATTCGTTTATATTTATATAAAGGGCATTATTACAGAAAATAATAACGCCACACAGTGGACTTCTCAAAATAACCACATTTAGTACCTAATGCGAGGAAAAACAACCAACAGAAGACGACCAACTTTCTTTTAAATAAACTTAACTGTGTATCAGCCGATTTCGCGATTACTAGAATGAATCTAGATTTCGTTCATCAGCACAGTATTGTCCCAAATTTGCCGTCTACCTATTTATTATTGACCTCTGGAGTGCTTCTACTTTCATAATGAGTTGCTTCGTATCGGAGGACCACAGTGGGCGACATCACTCAAGGTGGGGACGAGCAAAAGTAGAGTAGAGAAGGTTGGTGGTGTAGGAATCTCTAGACCGGAAAGTTCTCAGAATCCAGTAGCACATATTGCGGGCCAAGTCAGCCTTGCTGTTTACGCGAGAACTCCAGTTGAGATTGTTATCAACAATTACTCCAAGATCTCTGGTGTTGTTGGATGACACTACAGAGTCGCCCGAGGGAAGTGTATATGGTAATTTCAGAGTTTCCTCTTTTCCAAAGTTGATCAAATCAAACTAATCTTCATTTAAAAGCATATTGTTTTTTCCGCCCATTGGACAATAGCAAACAGATCTGACTGAAAGCATGTTCGGTCTCTCATGCCGTTTATGGCTTTCAGGACTTTGGAATAATCGGCAAAGATTTTCAATGTAGAATGTTTGATGACATCTACTGTGTCATTGATGTAAATAATGAAGAGGAGTGGGCCCAACACATTGCCTTGTGGGACACTACTACTAACTTTGGCTGAGCTGGATCCTATTCCGTCAAACACAACATGTTGGGTTCTGTTCGTCAGGAAACACCTTATCCACTGCAGCATCTTTCTACGGACTCCAATGGTAGACAGTTTCTTCAGCAGGATTTTGTGGCCCACTCTGTCAAATGCCTTGCTGAAATCAAGGTATATGACATCAGTGTTGGAGCCCTCTCCCAACGCTTTTAATATGTCATCAAAATGGTGCAGAAGTTGCAACAGGCAGTCCCTGCCATCACGGAAGCCATGCTGGTTGGGGTTCAACAGATTGTTGCCTTCTAGGAAGTGAGTTATTCGCGATCTCACCACCCTCTCAAATACTTTAATGATGTGAGAAATGAGTGAAATCGGACAGTAGTTCACTGCAAGAGATTTGTTTCCCTTTTTGAAGACTGGAACGACAGACTTGGAAAGAAAATTATCAGGAATGTAGCTCAGCTAGAGGGGGTGCAATTTGATGTCGACACATCTCCAGGACAGTGGCCGGGAACTTATCGAGACCTACCGCCTAGTTGTGCTTGATCTTATCTATTTCTGTTAGGATATCAGGAGCACCAAAAGTTATGTCAGATATGGATAGTTGAGGGTTTACATCACTGATACTAGCCAAATCAACTGCATTAGGGTTACTGAAGTCAGAGCAGTATTGTCTCTGCAGTATCTCACACATAGATTTTGCATCATCATGTAGAGTGTTATTCTCGTCAGCCAGAGGAACAACAGTGGAAACAGCGTCTTTATGTTTTTTTGCAAAGAAAATGAAAAGAACATTTTGAGATTGAGTTTTATTTTCTCGATGGCCCAACTCTCCTCGGCTGCCTTTGACTGTTAATGATGCTTTTTTGGAGCTCATGTTTTTTTCGATTCGAGTGATGCAATGGCAATCGAATGGGTGCGTTGCTGCTGGCAGTATCTAATTTGGTTGATTCTTTTTATTTTTCTTGTAAATGCTCTTCTATTTCTTGGTATTCTGCACTTAGATTTGTATACGGATCTTAATGGAGTAGGTTTTGTGCATATATTTGTCACAGTATTTACAAATGTCTGCCATGATGTGTTTATGTTGGAGGGTTTATCTTAATATTTTTGATGCGACTCTACCCTATACTGCTCTCTCACCCATCTGTCTCTCTCTCTCTCTTCCTCTTTCTCCTTTACTCTCTCTCTCCCTCTCTTTCGATGCTCACACGTGACCATCGTCCACCTTTCTTCTCCTCACGAGAATGGTAATTAGGTTGTATATATATATATATACATATATATATATATATATATATATATATATATATATATATACACTATATAAATTTTATGAAGTATATATATGTATTCTTTTATTTGTTTCAGTCATTTGACTGCGACCATGCTGGAGCACCGCCTTTAGTCGAGCAAATCGACCCGGGACTTATTCTTTGTAAGCGTAGTACTTATTCTCTCGGTCTCTTTTGCCGAACCGCTAAGTGTCGGGGACATAAACACACCAGCATCGGCTGTCAAGCATGCTAGGGGAACAAATACAGACACACACAAATATATATACATATATACGACGGGCTTCTTTCAGTTTCCGTCTACCCAATCCACTCACAAGGCTTTGGTCGGCCCGTTGCTATAGTAGAAGACATTTGCCCAAGGTACCACGCAGTGGGACTGAACCCGGAACCATGTGGTTGGTAAGCAAGCTACTTACCACACAGCCACACCTATATTATATATAAATTATATGAAGTATATATATATATATATGGGAGAATATACAAATAATAACAACAGACGAGGACAGGTGGTGTAAATAACAAAAGGATATATTAGTATGACGCTCGGGAATACGGAAAGTCTTTGACGTTTCGAGCTACGCTCTTCAACAGAAAGAATACGGAGACAAGGAGAAAAACACGGAGAAAAAAAATTGAATAGTGTTCAGTCAACGATATATATATAAAGACCCCCTTCAGTCATGAATGACCATGGGATTGCACCTAGAAAGTTCTCCTCCGAGGCACAAGGCCGGGCAAAGTTGTTTATGGAAGACCAGCAGTTGCCCATGCATACCAGGTTCCCCTCTCCACGCCACTGATGTTATCCAAGGGAAAAGCAAAGGACGACTCAGCTTGGCACCTGTGACGTCGCAACTCATTTCTACAACTGAGTGAACTGGAGCAACGTGAAATAAAGTGTCTTGCTCAAGAACACAGTACACAGCCCGGTCCGAGAATGGAACTCACTACCACATGATTGTGAGCTCGACGCTCTAACCACTGAGCCACGCGCCTTTACACACACACACACACACACACACACACACACACACACACATATATATATATATATATATATATATATATATATATACACTATATATAAAAATATATATGTATGTATATATATATATACACTATATATAAATTATGTGAAATATATATTTATATATATATTTATATATATATATATATATATATATATATATATATATATATATATATATATATATATATATATATATATATATATATACTTAATTAGTATATATCTATTACAAGTAGTTCAACACGTCCTGCTAGAAATAGCAGCAAATTCATATCCTTTTATTCTAAAATGCAACACATCGTTTAATGTAATCCAAAATCCCCATAAAAACATAACATAAACGTATGTCAGCTTCGTCAGCATCAAACTTTGTATAAACAGCAATAACAATGATAGTGCTTTTGTCAACTACAGCAATAGTATTGCGACAAACAAACAAGGGGAACTCTTTAACATTGCTTGACAGCAACCAAATCTAAACCTACTATCTTAAAAGTGAAGAGAAACATACTAGATCTAGATACCGGTAATAAAAAAAAGGAGACGGAACTTATGAAAGATCTTTGATCAATGATCTACTCAATGAGGACTACGTAAGAGTTAAACCACTACAACACAAAAACAAAATGCACAATAATAACCACAACAATGGTAGAAACAATAACAATTAACTCTACAGTTTGATGATTTATATATTTATAAATTGTCTGTCCGAAGTTTATTGACGAATTATTCTCTAAAGACCCATTGAAATTAGAGAAAGTATGTGAGATCACATTTTGTTTTGTTTATCTTTCCACCACGACCACCACCACAATCAACATCAGCCCGACTTGTTAACATTGTCTCTCTAACCAATATCAATTATACTACTGACATTAATATCTGCATCATTATAAAATATGACAAAAGACAGGAAATAGGAAGTTTACACACTGTCATGATTTGGAGTGGCTTGTAGAGAGAAACATCCGATCTATATTAGATATATTTCCGGAATGAACGCCTAAACACCGTCGAATGGGAGATATGGCTTGATGATCTATTGAACAATGGCCTGTTCAATGTTGAAATATCGACAGTGACGAACAATGGTGAAGGGAAACGTAAATATTGGAAGCGAAAAGAATAACACACAGAAACAGTGTTAAGTTAAAAACCTGTCGTCCATGTTTGTGCGCGTGTGAAGAACGCGTGTTTGCTTGTGCATGAGAGCGGTGTCTGTGCGTGTGTGTCTATATGTTGAGACGTATATATGCACGCTATACATGTGCTTGAGTCTATGCGTGTTTGTGCGTGTTTGTGCGTGCGCCTGTCTGATAACCTGTATACGCGTGCTACCGTATGCACATGTATTTTTCTGTTTCAGACAAATTTGCTTCTGCATCTTCTCATACGTTAAATATTTTTATGAGCCTCACATAGTCATGAGCCCCTTTAATGAGAAATTATCAATAAAAGAAAAATACTGATAACGGAAAAAACTTTTAGAACTTTTAACGTATAATACCCCCAGAAGAACTGTGCGGCATGAACGTTTGAAAATTATACATACATACAAACACACGTACACGCATCCCATACACGCACACATGCATACATACTCACATATTTGTATGTATGTCTACAAAGACTGAGAAAAGATATATACATATTTATATGTGTATATATATACATATGTATATACATGTATATATTTGTATATATGTATGTGTGTTTGTGTATACATATTTATATGTGTATATATATGTATATAACGCGCGCGCGCGCACGCACACACACACACACAGAATGAGAATCAGAGAGAAAGAGAGAGAGAGAGAGAGAGAGATGGATACTATAAACAGATTATCCAAATGATTTTTTATGTCCTCACACTGTCTTTAACTAAATGTTGGTATAGTTATAATGATATTACACACACTTAACTGTTTAATTAGGAGAGAAAAAAATTGATAAGATCTCTTCCCTATTTCTGCCGTCATGGATAAATAAGAACTTGTAGGAAGAAACGAGGGGCCGAATTCATTGAGTTCTTTAAATTTAATACACAGTGATATCAATCCTTTTTTTTTTATCTAAACAGACGTCCATTTTTTTGTTATTCCGGCGTTTGTAATGATCATTGAGGAAATGATCAAGTAGGACGTCACCTTTCTTCTACCGTCTTTTCTCGTCTTTCTACATGTTGCTCAACAGAAGTAGAAATATGAATAATTTGAAACTGCATACAGAAAATATAACCAAGAAAAATTTTTCAGGTTTACTTTTAAAAGGTAAAGCTACCAACTCTTAAACTGATACGTAATGGTTATTTTACGAACCAGGCCGTTCAGAGATCATTCACTAAGACCCTATCGACTTCACTAACCATTCTAAAGTCTGGTAGAAGCACTTAAACTTTCCTTAGCAGATGAGTTTTAATGATACTGAAATATGTTCGGAGTTTTTACCTTTCTGTAAAATTCAGATTCACTCCACACAGCGTTCTATATTTAATCAATTTAAATTCCAGGATTGTTTCTTTTTAAATTTTTTTTACGCGGAATAGATATTATGTTAATGATTTGTCAATATGAATTTTAATAAATTAATTTTTCTTACCTCACTAAATTCAGTATATTAGTATCCAGTTTGCTTTTGATTTTCTTATACTGACAGTTTTTAACGAGGCAGTATGATTGATTTAGTGACCCCCAGTGTAAGATTAGTGTTTATTTTAACGTTGCGAGCGAAATGACAGCTAAAATCAACTCATACGAGATTTTAACACATAATCTAGAAGAACGAAATTAAATACTATAAATAATGCTTTATGACAGTCTATCATCTTACACCCTACTGTCTGTAAAGATATAACAATGAATTTTATATCTTTATAGTCAGGATAGATGAGTTTGGTCTTTGGCAGTAAGGTAAGAACTCTCGATATGCTTTGGTCTTATTGGAACACATCAGTGAATCATAATAAATGTTATTTCACCCCAGCTCAGCCCTGGTCAAGTGGGCTTTCAAGCAAAGGCTTACTAACTCTAACCACCCAGTCTTTTCAGAATCAATCAATCTCATTATCCAATATGATATGTCTACTCAGCAGAATGTTATGTGAATGTTGTTTGGCTGCCATTTCTAGTATGTCAAGTGACTATGTAGACGCTCCCTTCTTACCTTGTCAGAGTCGATGCAGGAAACATGCCTGCTAATATGATGTAATATAAACATGGTCTATGGTATTGTATACTGTCTATCTATCTATCATATATATATACACACAAATACATGCATATACATACATGTACACACACACACACATGCATACATACATACATACATACATACATACATACATACATACATACATACATAGAGACAATTCACAAAAAACAAAAGACAGACAGGTGGTGTAGACAACAAATGGATGTATTAGTATAACGCTCGGGAAATGAAAAAGTCTTTAACGTTTCGAGCCTACGCTCTTCCACATAAAGGAACACAGAAAGAAACAAGGAGAGAAAAATAAAGAGAGGAAATAAAGAATGTGCAGTGGCTAGCGATCTATCATGGTGAATAATACATACATACATACATACATACATACATACATACATACATACATACATACATACATACATATTATGTGATATACATGTAATCCAGCCAAATGTAGGATAGTCATTACACATTTCTTCTTTCCAATAGGAATCAAAACAAAAATCATGCAATTCTCAAGTGGGTGGTCTTTTAGAAAATCTATCTTACAGTGCAAAATGGGTGAGAAACAAAACTATATAATAGACAGCAAAGAGTAATGTTAATGGAAGAGAAAGTATGGATAGAATAAGACACACAAATTGTAGAAGAAATAAAATGACAGGATCGAAATAAGAGAATGATATACACAAAATACAGGGAGGAAATGGAATGTTGTTAAAGGAAAAATTAAACTGAACACCAAGGAAAAAAATCAACTAAACTCTCATAAAACAGAATTTATTGTAATGTGTTTGAACTTGAGACTGTCAAATTGTATCGAACAACGAACTCCGTCATTAACAAAAGCTCTCTACGGATATGCAATGAAAGATGGCGGTGTTTGTTAAGTATGACTAGAGTCCATTAGCTTGACTGACCGCAATTTCTCTTGAGGGCATACTTTCCAAACCGAGTGTCTCCCGACACTTTTTATGTGCGTAACTCTAACAGAGTAGTAGTGTATTTGCTCTTTAAAAATAATAAAATGTAAGGTAAAAATAATAAAATTAAACAAACTCTAGATTTACAAAAAAAAGTTTAAAAATATATATTTAATTTGAGACAACATGGAAAGAATTAGCTCTAATTTTCAATGGGAAGGGGAGACGTGACTGTTCCACCTCCAATATTCTTATAAAGGTCGTCATATTACTCGTGGAATTGACTGTTTTGTTAGAACACTATAGGCGTGCTATATAACGTGTGTACATCAATGTACTTGTATTGACAACACTGCGACTTGAAATGCTGTTATGAACATTGCTTATGCAGAAGAAAGAGTACAAGCTGTGTGTGCTTTTCTGGCATCGAGCATTTTATAAAACAGCCTAAATGAATAATCAAGCCGTGTGAATAAGCTGAAAAACCTGAGACCTAAATATTGATTTTCTTTTGATTAGACACATGGCTTCTGAATTAGAGGAGTGATGGAGTATTGCGACATTCAGACCTTTTCCGAAGATTCTATCGACGTACATGAAATGACACTGAAACCAAGTCGTGCACTTTGCAGGACACTTAAAACATATGACACGTTTAAATGAAGAGTTCAGTATTCTACCGAGCTAAGTTCGACATAGAAGTGATGGAATTGTGCCTTGGTGTGAACATTTCTATCAGTGATAACGCCCACTAGAAAACGTAAACTCAGCACTGTAAGCTAGCGAAAAACACGTTTCGCTGTATAAAGTTTTACCGACGCAAACCATCACCAGTTTCCTCGAACAATGTTTATAAAATGCTTTTTCTTTTAATTTAACTCAGTGCTGATCCAGCAAACCAATTTTCAAAGACACTACAGCCACGACCATCACATCTTTTTTCTGCTGTTATATAGCTCCGACTACGTTATTCAATGATTTAAAGACGGTCGGTGTGACTCATGACAGAGATTTAGTTGCTATTACTCGCGGGTCACTGACCTTATAGAGGATTTTTCATTGATTTGACACATTAGTTATATCGTGTGGAGTGTTAATAGAAACGTAGATCTTTTGTAGTATTTAGTTTCAACACCATTTATGAAATCAAATTCTACAAAAACAAACCACATATTCTCAACCCAAGGAACATATGAGTTCATAATATAAGTAATAACGAGAATCATTTCAGGAAGTTCTGAGTGCGTGTGTGTAGTGAGAGACAGAAAGAGTATGAACACTTTCAGTCAGAGAAAACACACTGCAGAAAGACAGAGTCTTTCAATGTCTTGTGATTGCTATTGTAATCCAGGTAAACCGAGGTCGAAGAACGAAGTCGAAGTCGATCACTAGTCAAGTTTGTAAATCCATGGTTACAGTACTCAGTTAAGATGTGTATTTACAGAGTGATACATAAAATACACGTAAATAATGGATTATATACATTCATTTATTTATTATAGGCTTACAGCTGCATTCATTCTTCAATTCTATCAATCAAAAGATTGATAAAACCGTACCATGAACGCACCCAAATGCACATCTGAAACAGCTGTATGCCTATAATAAATATATAAATTTATATAACGAGTGTATATACATATATATACGTATACATATATGTTCACACTCACTCACACACACACACACACACACACACACACACACACACACACATGTATATTCATAAACAAAAGTGGTTGTAATTATTTAATTTACAAAACATTAATTATGTATTCAAGTCTTATCTTGCAATAACCATGTATATCACGCCAGTCATTGTTTATCAGGAACGGCTGTAAACATAACACTACATTACATCATTCATATTTTGCTTTGCATACGACACTTTCCTGGTAAATGTACGCATAAATATGTATGTACATATGCATTTGTGCATGTGCATGTATATACGTGTGAGTATATATGCACATATACACATACGCACGTCAACACTGCCTTTTCCTCTCTCTCTCTCTCTCTCTCTCTCTCTCTCTCTCTCTCTCTCTGTTCTCTTTTTCTATCAAACTGAAGCATATGTACTCTCAAATACTCACACACATGTATCCTGCACAATTACAATGGTGATTTCGCCAAAATTTATTATTAAGTTTTCATAAGAATTTATTTACCTTTTCTGAATGTGTACCAATATGTGTGTGTGTGTGTGTGTGTGTGGATTTGAGTATGTATTGTATATGTGTTCTGGCGTATTAACAATTCTGCCAGCTTGCTGCTTTAATCTGGAATTTAGTATTAAAATAAACACAAATTTAATGAACTAATACTATTGTCTTTCCATATTTCCCGATATTTTCTCTAATTATCTTTAATATATAACATATATGAAAAGAAAAACTTATGGCTTCCACATAACAGGAACAACGTCCTTTTCAGCTTATATACTGGTCACGTAACACGTCGTTCTTTCAAGTTGGCTTTATGACAACAGTGTGTCGTCTGTTTAGTGTATTTTCTCTTTGTAGTATTTCTATCTTCCTCTCCTGAACTTTCCACACTCTATCACTCTTTCTTTCTGTCTTTTCCGTCTATTGGTGACATGTCCATTCCCTCTCTTCCTCTCTTACTCCTTACCCTTTGCCCTCTTTACGTCCACTGTAGCATTATCCTACTTTCTTACTGACTCTCTCTTGTTGCTCGTCACTCACACCTTCTCACTTTCTAGCTGCCCCCTCACTTATTTCTTCTATCTTTCCTCCTCTTGCTTTCTCATGTCATATTCTCTGATATTAGTAAAGGGACGCATTAGAAGATGAGAGAGTATCAAATCCAATGTTCGAAAATAACCTTCGAAATGGGAGAAATCGAGTGTTTTCTATGTATGTTCCGGACCAAAACACAAATCTAAGACACAAGAATGGTCATATGTAGATTGGTTTTGGTCATAACGATGTTCATTCTATGATGCTTCCACAGTTAGGCACATATGCCCACACATTTGGATTTTATAATATATGATTGTATTAGATTAGACGCTGTTAAGTTCTATTTCATAAGCGACGTTTACAAGGGATGAATTGGATAAAATACTAAGCTTTATACTTCTTCCTGTTCATGCGACACCGATTGCGTCTATTCCTTCTTACGGACTGAACATGACTAGTTGAAATCCTGACACAAACGCCATTAGACCCACCCTCAAGCATAATCATTGGAAACATCACATCATCTTCACCATCATTCTCCTTCTCCTTTCTTCCCTTCCTCTTCCTCCTCGTTATCATCATCATCATCATCATCATCATCATCATCATCCTTATCAATTTAGTTCCTTTTGTTGCTTCCATCTTTCAGGATAAAAAAAAACAAAAAATAAAGTACCAATCAAGAACTGAGGTTGATGCAAACGACTATCCTCTACCTCGAAATTCTGGGCTAGTGCGAACATTTGAAACCAATAGCACGCCGGAGAAAATGCTTCGCGGCAGTTCTTCTGATTTTACGTTCTGAATTCAAATTTCACCGAAGTCGATTTACCATCCATCGTTTCGGAGTGTCGATAAACATATAATCGATTAACAACCTCCCGCCAAATTATAGCTTTGAAAAAATGTATAGCTTTGAAACAATTGTTAAACAGTGGTGGAATGGCAGAATCCTTAGAGCATCGGACAAAATGTCATGCGGTATTTCGTCCGGCTCTTAACTTTCTCAGTTCACATCCCAACATTGCCTTTCATCATTCTGGGATGATGAAAATAGAGTAGCCGGCAAATACTGGGGTCAATTTAATTGAATAACCTCTCCCCAAATTTCTGACCCTTTGTCTATGTATGAAATTATATTTACCGTTAATAGTGAAGCGCTATATACTGGAATAGATTTAATCGACTGTGACCATCCCCTACAAATGACTGGCTTTGAGCCAATATTAGAAATCAATAACAGCATTGCATACTTTGGTTATCCTTCCACTATTTAACTGTGGAATTAAGATTTGATCAACATTTACATATATGCTATGCACACACATACCCAGACAGACAGTGACAGATTCACATTGTCGCACATTTATTTAATAATTCTGTTTAATAAATGCATTGCTCTAGCTATCGCTTTGAAGGTGACACTGACTGTAAATTCTTTTGATATATTTGAAAGACACAAATTCATTCGATATCATGGAAGATGGCTTTAAACCTTAAGATCTCATTAAAGGTCTTACGTTTTACAGTCACCTTCTTTAATACTGAATAAGAGAAAACATGTTTAAATTCAGCTTTTGGTAGTGGGTCTTCTTAGTTAGTTTTCTAAATCACTGTATATTTCGTCTGCATAAGAAAAGTATTTCTTTGGTTATAGAGTCTTATTTGGTTGCTGGACCTGTTAGAAAAATATCCAAATCTCAAATTGCACCCAACTATCGTAAAAGCAGAACACATTGGATTATGTAGATCAAGATGCATTATAACCGAAAAAAAAAAAAAAACAGATGTTTTGGAATGTCTTTGATATCTAATAAGAACTGACATGAGGTTAAACAACAACGTCAATAACAAAACAGTTCACATAAGAAGCTTTGGAAATTAGGAACAGATAAGGCAATCTACCTCAGTGATACTTAATCTTGTCTTCAAAGAAGGGACCTACCTAAATGTGACAAATCACACCACCTCATGACCATCTAATTTATTAATGTTATTAATAGCTTGATCTTTTTTTTAACTAACATAAACCATCACTAGTTTCCTCAGACTTTACTTTTATTGTCTTCTCTCTCTTTTATATCCAATCACAATTGTACACAATGAATCATTACACTGTTTACGAGATATAGAAATCGTTGTGGAGCACCGAAGGTCGACTCGTATGTTTATTACTCTAGGGATCCGTTATGACTCAGATGAACGTATTTCCAATCAATATGAATAATATATGCAAAATGGTACTCATTTGAAGATGAGAGAATATTGAATCCAATGTTCGAAAATAACCATTGAACTGGGAGAAATTGCGTGTTTTATAACTACGTATGTTCCGGATCTATACAGTAATGTAACAGTCAAAATAACCCATGACACTCTATCAAAACTATTTCAAGATTAATCAATGGCAACGAATGTTTTTTTTTTTTTTTTTAATCTGTTGATTAGAAATTCTTTGGGACTGAATAATTCAATAGGGTAACGAGTGTGTAATTGATGTGAACTGTAAATGGTTACGGATAGAAGATGGACGGGGAATGTTAACAAGGAGGGATGTAATTTTATGAAACAAAGGTTAAAAAAATAATATTTCTTATGTGAAGTTTTGCACCGTATTTTGCCAAACTAATCTTTTCCAAATTTATAGTCATCATTTAACCACGGTTCCTGTACCGTTAAGTGAATAAGGGATAACAATATATATATATATAAATAATAATACATATAGTTAGTCGTTGGACAATCGCTGTTATCTTTCGGAATGAACCGAAATCAGCACAGCTAGCGAACAAAGTATTGTGCAGTTGATGTTTACACCAATGAGCTATAACTCCTTCGGTTTGTATTGAAAGTTTGGTGGACTTGGTTGGTGTTAGTCAAAAGTTTTCGTCCAAAACACTATGAAGAGCATGACCTACAGCCGCTTGTCTTAGCGCCCCATACTCTACCATTTCAGTCAACACTGTTCTCGTATTCGAAACTTATTGATATAATAATCAATACCTACAATATACACTGCAAAACACGAAATATTGATAATCTGTCAGCATTTGACTCCTATGTAACTCAATTAAAAACAGAAAGAAAAAAAATTAAGCTACGTTAAATAAACATGTTAGATAAACTAAATGAAACAAGGTTCATACGAGATTAGCTCGGGAAGAGTAAATATCTAACAAGCGGACAGGGATCTTCATCGAAGCGGTGAGAAACTTTGCAATGACCATATTGGTGTATTTTGTATCTTTCCCGTTAATTCAAGGTTCACCAGTTTCACATATTTGAAAGATTCTTTATTCCTGTATTTGTATTAAGACTCAGCATTTCGGCTGCAACAAGCAACACTACTGCTTCTCTTGTTATAGTAGACTGATGATAGATTGGTTCATAACAAGCCAGAGCACCACTTCTCCACTAGAGCGCAATAGTCCGCAGAACATATGTCAAACCTCAGTTTGTCAGAAGTATGCTACCAAGTAACTAGGTTGCATATAAACGTACTCTGTTAACACGCCTACAACTTATTAACAGAACTAGCCACCAAAAAATTCATCATATATGCAAATCGATCTATCGGTTTTACTTAAACTTTTAGTAATAATGGATTTATAAGCAGTACCTCAGTGGACAGATAGACATGATTCAATTGCTAAATCTCAATACAAAGTTGAAACTACTTTAACTGATCTCTGTTTATTTTTTTCTTTCTGTCTACGAAGATATTGTGAAGATATTGTATGTAAAGGCAAGGTGTGTACGTCGGTCTATTAAGAAACAAAAAAATAATAATAACCTCGTAGGATAAATGGTGTTATTGAGTTAGACATGGACTAGACCAATCTTTGGTTGGAACATATCTAATTTTTTTGTATATATATATATATATATATATATGTATGTATTTATATTTCCATTGATTTTAACGTGCGAAAAGTACTGTAACATAGATGTGTATACTAATTATTTGAGCTGATCCAGAGTAACACATTACTACTGGATCAGCCGAAATATTGTATGTGTGTGCGCGCGCACATGACTGCGTAGGTGTGTGTGTGTGTGTGTGTGTGTGTTTGTGTGTGTGTGTGTGTGTGTGTGTTTGTGTGTGTGTGTTTGTGTGTGCGCGCGCACTCCAAGTCCATGTATATTGTGTGTGACTGTAAGTGTGTGCCTGTGTTGAAGGGGATCAATATAGATACACAAATGGAACTTGGAACAGACTTATGAGCGTAGTAGAGGAGCAGATAATAGTACCATCTGTGCCACTATAGCTTCAGTACAAAGCAGTTCAAAACAATGAAACCATTAACAATAGAAACTAATAACACTAACAACAGCAACACGATACTGACATACTGACATACAGACATACAGACATACAGACATACAGACATACAGACATACAGACATACAGACATGTATGGCTACCTGCTGGCAAGACATGTAAGCTGGCATCAATTTAAGTAAGAAACCATTAGACATATTAGAAATGGTAGATAAAAATGGTAGTTGTACTGTAAATCCATGTTTAGTGCAGCATGGAATTTTTCCTGCCGACGGCCAGTCTCCTCGTTCGATTTCAGGTCCCCACTGATTTGGAGTTAATAAACCCAGCAGGTAATCAGAGACTGGAACAGTCACGGTTCTCAATGTCACTGTTTCCTGCTACGTGAAGGTGTGAAGGTGGGCGTGTATGCGAGATTTTCTATGTATGCGTGAGTGTGCAGACACATGTACTGTTGTACTTATATTTGATGCGCGTGTGTTTGTATGTGAGTGTATATGTGTGAGAATGTATATAGATTTATACAAATGTGTGTGTGTGTGGATATGCATGTGTGTTTATCCCCCTATATATATATATATATATATATATATATATATATATATATATATATATATATATATATATATATATATATACATATATATATATATATATATAGACATATATATAGACATATATATATATATATATATATATATATATATACCTACATACATACATATATATATATATATATATATATATATATATATATATATATATAAGTTCAAAAAAAGGAAATACACACACATATATATATATATACATATATATATGGTACGTATGTATGTATGTATGTATGTGTGTGGAGAAGAGATGCAATGTGAGAGACTGGAAGCCAGAGATGTACAGACTACGAGGGATGTTGGAGAGATAATTTTAGCAAGATTATTAAGAATCGAGTAGATAACAGTATATGACCGTATTAACAAAAGAAAGTCTTGAAAAAAAGAACAGAGAATTAAAGAAGCAGAGAAATCATTAACTCCTTTTCTAAAGGAAATTATGAATTATAAACAATACTCCGGAAGCAATTTATGTGCACACTGTGTGCATGTGCCATGTGCACATGTTATGTGCAAGTTATACACACACACACGCACATATATATATATATATATATATATATATATATATATATAAGGTAGGTAGGCATCTATATACTTAATCCTCTAGCCGGTTTATATATTTATCATTTTTAATGCCAAATATTGAAGTATGAAACATAACTGGCCTTCAATATTTGAATCTGCCAATCGATATAAATGGGGATTCTGTTGAATAATATATAAGGTTCGTTATTTTATTGTTTTTGTAAAAGTCTGCAAATAAAACATGTTCCTGCTATGATACTGATAGCTTTCATTGAAATGCTACACTTTATTATTTTTTTTATTGCTCTCTCCCGTTTCCTGTTGTTTTAAATATTTTATATCTTGTGTGTGTATATATATATATATATATATATATATATATATATATATATATATATATATATATATGTATGTATATATATGTATATATATATGTGTATATATATGTATATATATATATATATATATATGTATATATATATATATATATATATATATATATATATATATATATATATATATATATATATATATATATATATACACACGAGATATATATATACACACACACACATAGATACATACATATGTATGCATGTATGTATGCATTCATATGTGTGTGTGTAGTGTACGTTATGTGTACATGTATGTGTGCATATACATGCATTTACATGTATATAGTTGCATATAGACATGTATGTATATATGTATGTATGTATGTATGTATGTACGTATGTATTTATGTGTGGGTATATGTATATATGCTGATGCGAATGCTTGCATACATATATGTGTGTGTGTGTGTCTGTGTATGCACAATACAGACACACACACACATACATGCATGTATTCTTTATATGATTTATTTATTATGCATCTGTGCTTGTTTAGCTTTTACTGTTTACGCTTTTCGCTTTCACTCCAATTGTCACTGAGGTACATTACTTGCTGTTGTTGTTGTTGTTGGTGGTGGTGGTGGTGGTGGTAGTCGTGGTGGTTTTGGTGGTGGTGGTGGTGATGCAGTATACTCTTTCTCTGTTAATGTTTATGTTTGTTTATTTGTTTGTGATTGTTGAATTTATTGTCACCGTATGAATGATTCTGATAGTGGGGGTTGGTAGGCGGGTTAAGAGGACAGGGATTATGAGAAAGATGAGGAGGTTATATGTGTACGTGTATATACGTATGTTCATATATATATATATATATATATATATATACATGTATATACTGTGTGTGTGTGTGTGTGTGTGTGTGTGTGGAGTTTACTGGCTGGTTGACTGGTTGGCAGGTTAGTTGGTTGCTTAGTTGAGGAGGGGACGTAAGGAAAAGAAAAAAGAAAAAGAAAAACAAGGACGGATTGCACCACTGTCGATCGCTGCCTCTGCCGTTGCCCCAACAGGAGCGACCGAACGACTCCCACAGCTGCTACTGCTGCTAGATGTCCGGATGTCTCTATTGTTGTGCCTCAGCATCGTGCGTGCTATCTGTACTGCTGTTGTTTCCACTACTACAGATTGATAGCTTGATACAAGCCAACATTTCTACACCATCGTGTAGTTGATTTTCCCGTCTCACTCACGCGGAACGACACAATCTGTTCAGTGATATAATTCATGTGTCTCTTCTGTATGTGTGAAGAGACTGGCTTGTGCAGTGAAGTGTGAACTGTTCTCCACATAGGACTCTTCTGTGTGTTTTAAACAAGGAAGACAAACAAACTACGCACTGCTATATGACAACACAACTATTTAGCTTAGCTTTTACCACTACACACACACACACATATATATATATATATATATATATATATATATATATATATATATATATATATATATATATATATATATATATATATATATATATATATATATATATATATATATATATGTATGTATGTATGTATATATATATATATATATGTATGTATGTATGTATGTATATATGTGTGTATGTATGCATACATGCATGTATGTATGTACACACATTTATATATATATATATATAATATATATATTCACATTCTTACATATACATATATATATCCATATGCGTACATATATAAATAAACATATACTTATGCATACATGTATAGTATATGTGTGTGTGTATGCGAGTGTATGTGTGTGTGTATGTATATGTGTGTACGCACATATGTGTTTAACTATATGCAAGTCTGCGTGCATATATATATATATATATATATATATATATATATATATATATATATATGTATGTATGTACACACATATTTTTTGTGGGTGGGTGTATCTGTGTCTATATGCACATGTCCCTAATTAGCGCTTTTTGTATACTTTTGGTTGTGCGTGGCTTGCATGCGTGGTGTGTGTGTGTGTGTGTGTGTGTGTGTGTGTGTGTGTGTGTGTGTGGTGCGTGCGTGCGCGCGCGCGCCGGCGTTGTGTTTGCGCCATTTGAATCACTTTTGAGGCTGCAAACAAATTCTGAAATATTTCACGAAATGCGAAATATAGTTTTTAAATTTGGACGAAGGATGGCGTAGTGAGGGTTGTGTAGTAAGGTGTGACTATAAGGGATAGATGAGTTAGGGGTGATATACTGAGTGATGGGTAGTGAGAGGGTGGATATTGAAGGGTTCAGGAGTAAGTGAGTGAGATCGAATATTGATCTGCAGAAAGAGATTGTTTTACTTCTCCAAAGGGTAAATATACACACAAATTCACGTACAAGCATACATATGCATGTATGTATACATATGCATGTATGTATACATATGTATGTATGTGCGTGTATGTGTATCTATGCATACATACGTTCACACACACACATATATATATATATATACAGAGATAGACGGACAAACAGTCAGACAAACAGGTAGCTGAATATATGTATTGGAGAGATGCTTATGCCAGTAAGAAATATTCACAGACTTTAGTACTCAATTTTTAACAGTATACTAAGCTCCAATTTTATATTACCTCAATGTAATAATGTTTTTGAATATAAATGATATTGTTTGTTTTCTATCTCTTATAATACATACACACATTAACACACTAAACGTGTGTGTGTGTGTGTGTGTGGTTCAAATATACAGAGAACAAGACAAAGACAGGTGAGGGGACGCTCGAGAAGAATGGAAAAGACTTTGACATTTTGAGCCTACGCTCTTCGACTGAAAGAGATGAGAGGCGAAAAGTGGAGCAAGAAGAAAAGGGAGAGAATACACACACACATACAAGCGCACGCACACACACACGCACACACACACACACTCGTGACATTTAATATACACAGGATTCAAATGTGAGCTACTAAAACTTTCATGCTCTGTTTGTACAATAGTCGGACGAGCAAGTAAAGACTTCTATGTACTATGGTGTAATCATTCAGACTCAAATACAGCATGGCTCCTCTCTGAGATCATATTTATATCCTGTGTATATTCCTTTCAATTATAGGCACAAGGCTGGAAATTTTAGGCGAGTGGGTAAGTCAATTGCATCGACTTCAGTGCTTGACTGATACTTATTTTATTGAGCTAGAAAGGATGAAAGACGAATTCGACCTCGGCAGAATTTGAACTCAGTACGTAAAGGTGGACGAAATACTGCTAAGTATTTTGTCCGGTGTGATTACAATTCTGCCAACTTGCCGCCTTAAATCCTGTATATACTAAGTACACAGACGAACGCAAACACACATTCACTCATTATCTCTGTGTCTGTCTGTCTATCTATCTATCTCGCTAGCTAACTTTCTGGGTTTCCACACAATCTACATCTACCAAATTCACTCACTAGGCATTGTTTGACCCGGAGCTATAGCAAAACTAAACTTGATCAATGTACCAAAACAATCACTGAACCCGAAACCAGCTTTGCGCAATATGCGTTCGAGGTGTCAATGTTCACTGAGTCTTGCAATTCGCATCAGTTCACGCGGATAGCCGCGCTCTTCATCGACGCTCTTTCCTTCACCTGATGAGAAGATCGCATCGTTTTACATCATTTTATTCCTTCTGGAATAATACCAATGTTTTCTTCGAAACATATGTCGGAAGTATAAAGATTTGAATAACACCTGCGTAATTTCCCTTTGTTTAACGGTCATTTTCAAAGCATATTTTAATTGCTTCGATAACTGAAGAGATGCCGGTGCAGGTTTCCGCCCCGACATCCGAAACTCGGAGTTTTATTATGGCAAACGAATAATTGTTACATATTATATTACAAATAAATTCCTCTATTTACATAATATCGAGGTCTCTTTCATTTTTTTGTTGCATTACCAATACTATTAATATATATTTTTTCTCTCCTTTTTTCTCTCTCCTTTTTTTCTCTCCTTGTTTCTCTTCTTATTTCTTTCTGTGTTCCTTTCTGTTGAAGAGCGTAGGCTCGAAACGTTAAAGACTTTTCTCTATTCCTAAGCGTTATACTAATACATCCATTTGTTGTTTACACCACCTGTCTTCGTCTGTTGTTTTTTCGTGAATTCTACCATATATATATATATATATGTGTGTGTGTGTGTGTGTGTGTGTGTGTGTGTGTGTGTGTGTGTGTGTGTGTGTATGTGTGTGTGTGTGTGTGTGTGTGCGTGTGTGCGCGCGCGTGTGTGTGTGTGTATGTGTATACTATGTATATCATGATGAACTCTCCCGTCGTTAGATGACGTATGAGGGTTCGACAATTTCTTACCGAACAACCGAACAGATGATTTGTTTATAGTGATCAGATGTTTGTGTAGACATAAGCTCACTCCCTCCATCAGATCGACATTACATGTACAGGTGCAACGGGTGTCACATGTCAGATGTCGAAATGATCGCAGAGCAACGTGAAATGAAGTGCTTTGCTCAAGAACACAGCACAATGCCCGATCTGGTAATCGAACCCACGATTCCGCCATCGTTTGTGCAACACCCTAACCACCAAGCCATGCGCCTTACATAAAAGTGAGTTTGGAAGGAGGCGGATACCATATTAGCTCTCGATTAAGTTTCTGTTAACGGTTAATCACAACGATCAGTATTTGTCATTCACTTTGAGGGTGACCAAATTGACGGACCCTCATGAAACTGCACCGACAATGTTGCAAGGTTACTCTAAGGCGGCGAGCTGGCAGAAACGTTAGCACACCGGGCGAAATGCTTAGCGGTATTTCGTCTGTCTTTACTTTCTGAGCTCAAATTCCGCCGAGGTCGACTTTGTCTTTCATCCTTTTGGGGTCGATAAATTAAGTACCAGCTGCGTACTGGGGTAGATCTAATCGACTGGCCCCCTCCCCAAAAATTTCGAGCCTTGTGTCTAGATTAGAAAAGAATATTGCAAGGTTGCATTTGCAACAACGAATCGTCACTGCAGCGGAAACACGTTTATCTCAGTATAATATGTTATATATATGTATAAACCAAATTTTGTGGATGTATAAGTCTCCATATTCTTCATTATTAATAATTATATATATATATATATATATATATATATATATATATAATTCAAAGAATATATATGCATGTATACACACATATATGTACATACTTACATCTACATGTGTATATAGATGCACATCAGGGTACAGGACGTTAGAAAAATGAACTACAGACAACGGAACGAACACAGGAAAACAGATAGCCACTTAGAATTATTCCTTCATCAGCTGCCTCTATTCTAACTAGGCGTTATTTGTCTAACCTCACTGTTAATAAATGTGTATTTTATTTAATTCAGTGAAGATATCAAATAACAAAGTGAGCGAAACACCTAAATATTTTCTATTTTAACAAATATTTTACAAGATATGTGAACATTTCATGATATAACTTTTCAGTAACTCGGAATGCAGAGTTACCTGCATTATATGACATATACCTGCATTATATAACATGTGACATGAAATATATTACAAATATTATATAACATAATATTATCTATTCGTATTAAAATAGAATTTAATCATAAAACTATGAAATATGGAAATTGATATTGCCTAAGGAAGATAAAACAGACAGCAAATGAAATAATTTTTAAGAATGTGCAATTACATTTGAGACGCACAGTTTTAATTGAACGCATTCTCACAGACACATGCACGCACACTCACACGACATCGCACAAAAATATATATACATACATGTACACACACACGCACACACACACACACACAAATAATAAAGAGAAGTTTGACAAAATCTTTGTGATCTCCAGTTGACAGCTGATTAAGCAAGTGTCATGCACCTGAGCTTGTTTATAGAATAAATACACATACAAACTTACATACAGATGTACACTTACATACTTGCACATATACATACACACACACACGCAAATACATACATACATACATACATACATACATACATACATACATACATACATACATACTACTAGTAGTAGTAGTAGTAGTAGTAGTAGTAGTAGTAGCACACTGGGAGGATATCTCGGCAAACAGACCCCTCTGGAGACACACCATCAAAACGGGTTCAGCGGACTTCGAGAAAGCCCCAGTCGCAAGAGCTGAAATCAAGAGACGGGAGAGAAAGCAGCGCCTTCTCCTTCCCAAACCAACCCCTTTTATCCCCTCTCCACAATGTCCCCGTATGTTTCATGCAACCCTTGGACTGCGGAGCCATCTGCGGTTCAAACACCCAGGAAAATGAACTGGATTGCAAGCTCGGAAACACGAGACGCAGCCAACTACTACATACATACATACATACATACATACATACATACATACATACATACATACTTAGGTGCAGACCTGGCATTGCGGTTTAAGAAGCTCACTTCGCAACGACGTGGTTTCTGTTTCCGTCTCCCTGCGCTATATTTTAAGCTAGTATCTTCCACTATAGCCACTAGCCAGTCAATGCTTCTGAATGAATTTAGTAGACGGAAACTGTGTGGAAGTCTGCCGTACACCCCCCCCCCCCATCACACACACACACACATGTATGTATGTATGTATGTATGTATATACACGAGTGAGTAGACAAACGAAAGGAAAGGGCACTCAACACATTTAGTATCATTTACATGTATTATTATTTAAAACAATGAACCGAATAGTCAAACTGTTTTAAATTATGTGTGTGTGTGTGTACACACACATATAGATATGTATATATATACATATGTCCGTGTGCGTCATTGTGTTTGACACTTCACTCACCGTTCGAGAACCGGTGTTGGTTTGTTTACATTTCCGTAACGATTCTGCAAGAGAGACTGACAGAATAAGTAACAGATTTCAAAAAAATAAATAACATAATTACTGGGGTCGATTTGTTTAACCAAAACACTGCAAAGTGGAGCCTCAGCATGACCGCAGTCCAATACCTGAATCAGGTAAAGGACAAAAGACAAAAGATATTGCTAAAGGGAAAGGAAAGATAAAATGCCTCACCAATGAATAATCTGCAGAAACACAACCCGGAATGAAGAGAGGAAGTTAGTGTCAGATGAAGAGAGGAGGGGAGTTGAGCCCATGTGACGCAAGGAGCGAAGAGAGAAGATTCAATCCTATTCACAGAGAAGGTGGGAGTCCGGAAGGCCCCTGTGCAAAGACAGTCCGAACACAGACAGATGTTGTAGTAAATGACCGGTAGAGCAGAAATGGCGCGAGACCAGAGTGTCATTGCCGAGTCTAATGTCTCGGAGGTGCTCCGCGAACCGGTCAGCCAAGCGGCGTCCCGTTTGACCGATGTACAGAGAAGGGCAGAAAGAACAGGAGATGCAGTAAATGACGTTACTGGTAGTGCAGGTAAAGGAGTCAGAGATCTGAGAGGGACGATAATGAGTGCCTGTGAGGATGGTGATGTTGGAGAGATAGGGGCAAGTACGGCAGCGTGGGCGGAGAAGGGGAACGAGCCAGGCTGAGAGGTGGTGTTAGGGAAGAAACAGTGGACCAGGAGGTCACGCAGGTTGTGGGCTCGTTTTAAGGAGGGAAGGAGAAGGTTGGGGAAGATGTACGAAGTGGAGGGGCCGGACTGGAGTCGCCGAAAGGCTCGGAGAATGGTCCGTTGGAGGGACAGGGTGGAGGAGTGGTAAGTGAGGGGAAACGGGAGACGGATAATGGTGGGGTGGTTGTAGAGAGAAAGAGTAGAGGCACGATCCACAGAACGTGCCTTGGCAAAGGCAGTGTGGATAGTGGTGAGGGGATATCCATGAAGGATGAAGTGGCGAGCCATGAGTTGAGATTGAGTATCAAAGTCATAGTTGTCACTGCAGAGCCTGCGCAGACGGAAGAATTTGATGTTGGGAATGGAGAGCTTGGTATGGGTAGGGTGGAAGGGAGAGAAGTCGGTGTGTTTGTAGTGGATGGATTTAATGAGAGCGGAGTGGTGTATTCTGACAGAAATGTCGAGAAAGGCGACGGCAGAGTTAGAAATAGTGCAGGAGAATTCGAAGGCAAGATGGAAGGATTAGATAAAAGTATGGAAGGAGTCTAGTTGTTCGCAGGAGAATGAGGCCGCACCGATACAGTCATCGATATAACGACCGTATAGTTCGGGAGTGGGACCAGTGAATCATGAGATTATTTGTTACCCCAGTTTTATCCAGCTTTAACTTCCTACTCTTTGGACTTACATATTTTAACTACTTCCCGAACTTTCTGCACCTCTCTTCATCTACATGCCAGCACTCCACTGGATATACTGACTCTGCATTCATGGATTTCACTGGATTTTTTTGTTGTTGTACACACACACACACACACACACATATATATATATATATATATATATATAGAGAGAGAGAGAGAGAGAGAGAGAGAGATAAGTACCTCTATATTTGTGTATGCCTGTGTAACCTGTTATTTTCGCTTTTCCTTCGCCACCGAAGTCACTACACTATATATCAGGTAAAAGTACACTAATCGATATAAAACCAACTAAAACCACTGAAGTCAATGGCCTGAAATGACCGCTGTCCAATGACTAGAACCAATAAAAAGATAAAAGAATAAAAGATTATACAAATATACACAATCATACGCCTACGCATATAGAATAGCACATGCGCATGGTCATATTCACAGATTAGTTAATTAGGTCTTTCTAGGGAATTAACACTGTGAGAAGGTCGGACTTGTTCTACTTAGGCTGATGTTTTTCTCTTCTCAGCTCAACGTCACATCTCAAGTGGCTGTCAACCTTTAAACCTTCTATATTTACAATACTATCGGTGGCAAATCGTTAAGACTTGACGTTAATGCTGCTATGTTTCCCAACGATACTGTATCACAATGTTGACGGTCACTTCACCTACTTCTGAATATTATTCTCTTTTGAAAGTATCCTAGAATACTGTCTAAAGGAGATCGACTAAGAGAGAGAGAGAGAGGCTCACAGAGAGAAAGAGGGAGATAGATAAAGGAGAAAGAGAGAATGAGGGCAGATAGACAGGGGAGAGGAAGAGAGACAAAGGGAGAGAGACAGGGGAGAAAGATAAAGAAAATACAGTAAAAGAGATGTTGTTATTGAAACGGAGACAATGAAAGAGAAAGAGAAAGGGGGAGATATTTATGCACGAAGATAACACGCTGTTACACTGTATTCGATGAGTTACTGAAAATAACAAGGAAATCTCAGCATTGTAACTGGATTTATTAGAAATAACAGCAAAATCGCCATCAAATAACACTCAACCTTCTTTAAAAAGCACATTGAATATAGGGCTTTCCTATAAGTAGGTTATCTCCCTTGGCTAGGCGGCGCTCCATGTAGATAATTAAACTTCCGGAGGCTACCCACGCCATTGTTATTGTTTTACGTCTTATCATGGATATAAAGCAGCTTGATGATTCAGCTATCGAAGTACTTACTGTGCCTGAGTTAAAGAAATATTTAAGATTATATGGACAGTATGTTACTGGAAGAAAGGCGGACTTGACTGAAAGGTTGAAAGGAATAAAAATTCTGTCGATGAAGAATGTTAACAAAGTAAATTCATCGGACGATAAGTCTGAAGTATCGGACGATACTTCAGACAGGAATAAGCAGAAGCTTATATCTCCTCTCGGTGAAGTATTGCCTGATCTAAAGATCTTTGTAAGTTGCCGAATTTCACAGATAATGACATAATTACCTCGTGCTACGGATGAAAGTAAAGCAACAGTTAAGGAGTGGCATATTTTACCACGACAGACACGTACACAGCATCGAATACCACGATGTGAGTGAAAGCTGCTCTCACTGTATTGTCCGGTGTCTGGTAATCCCTTCGATACCGACATCAAACGAAAAAAAGAATCCTGACCACAGAGTGTGGGTAATTATGTCAAAGGTCACTGGCAATGTGCATTCAGCTGATTGCAACTGTTAAAGCAAGTCACTGAGCATGCGTACATGTCATACGGGAGAGTTCCAATCAGGGGTGGATAACACCTTATAGGAAAGCCCTATTGCTTTCTTAGAAACACTGAGTAAGAAAGGCGGGGTGGTTATGATTAGAAATCTTAAGTTTCATAGACATCTGTACCCTTGACGTAATTAATTGTCAGAGAGAATTAGTGTGACAAAGTGTGTGACAAGGTTCCATCCTTACTTTGATCAACTATAATTCAAAAATTATGCCCTGCTTCGGATGGAGCATGTACATAATCCTTGAACTTCTTAAAAATATTAGCTAACAGCTGGAGCATCCTTTTATTTATTATTTATGCGCCCTTTTCACGTCTAGCCAGGCTCATGGGCCCGGTTTCCCGGTTTCTATGGCGTATGTGTTCCCCCCAGCTGGACAGGACGCAGGTCCATCGCAGCGTTACTGAAAAAGCAGGAAGTATGAGTGAGAGAAAGTTGGGGCGAAAGAGTACAAGAGGGGTCGCCACCACTCCCTGCCGGAGCCTCGTGGGGCTTTAGGTGTTTTCGCTCAATAAACACAAAATGCCCAGTCTGGGAATCGAAACCGCGATCCTCCGCCCGCGAATCAGCTGCCCTAACCACTGGGCCATTGCGCCTCCAATTTAGTAGAATCTTTTATCACAGGTTTATTCGATCACGGCTGATCTCATGTTAAACAGCAACAACAGCGTTAAATCAATAGATCCATGAGAGTTAGAGAGAGAGGTGCGAGAGAGAGAGAGAGAGAGAGAGAGTGTGTGTGTGTGTGTGTGTGTGTGTGTTGGAGAGGTGGAAGAGAGAGAGAGAGTGTGTGTGTGTGTTGGAG